>NC_073305.1:209321651-209476651 GCF_027595985.1 Sorex araneus | reverse complement strand
GTGAGCAGGTGGTCACACTTAGCTAACCGTGCTCGTTTCTTGCGTGTGCTTTGTGTATGGAAGAGGTACTATTACTATTTGACCCACGGAATCTCAAAAGACATGATTGCTTCGGAGGAAGAGCAAGTGATGGTGCGGATTTCGAAGCTGATTTCTAATGCACTGCTGGCGAATCCTGCGCTGGAGCCTCTGATGCTGGTCCTCACAGAAGAGAAGGAACGCGGCTACTACTTTAGCCTCATGAAAAGCATCGGTAAGGCTGAGTGTAAGTGGGACCAGGGAGTTCCGCGTGGAGGGCACGTGTTTTCCTCTAAGTCCATGGTCCCTCTGAGAATGCCCAAAATGTCATTTAACTTTAGTTTTCCATCCACTCCCTGTATCCCCCCCTCCCCCCGCCTGCCCCATTCCATCCATGTCTAAAACAACACTTCCCCCTAAAAAAATTTTTAAAAAAAAACAGGGGCTGGAGCGATAGCACAGCGGGTAGGGCGTTTGCCTTGCATGCGGCAAACCCAGATTCGATTCCCAGCATCCCATATGTTCCCCCGAGCTCCGCCAGGAGTAATTCCTGAGTGCACAAGCCAGGAGTTACCCCTGTGCATCGCCAGGTGGGACCCAAAATGCAAAAATAAATAAATAAATAAATAGATAGATAGATAGATAAACCAACACTTCCCACAGTTTAATGTGCATCCATGTAACCCAAGGATCTTGTTAAAAGCCAGCTGGGAACCAGAGATGTGATCAGTGGTGGAATACTTTGCCTTGCGTGTATAAGACCCTGATTAGGGAGGGATCCTATCTAAGTTTCTTCACTTTCAACTGACTCCCAGGTGCCACAAATGCCTTTCACCTCACAACAACACCGTGAGGAGAAAGGACCCCTGCAAACTTGATTTACTATTAAAAAAATTTTTTTACATTAGTACCAATATTATTGTTTTATACTTGCTGTGCTGGGCTGGAGTGATAGCACAGCGGGTAAGGCGTTTGCCTTGCATGTGGCTGACCAGGGTTTGATTTCTCTGTCCCTCTTGGGGAGCCCGGCAAGCTATTGAGAGTATCCTGCCCACACGGCAGAGCCTCGAAAGCTCCCCATGGTGTATTCGATATGCCAAAAACAGTAAAAACAAGTCTCACTATGGAGACGTTACTGGTGCCCACTCGAGTAAATCCATTAACAATAGGACGGATGACAGTGCTACAGTGTTACAGTGCTACTTGCTGCACTGCTACACAGTGTCACCCCAGAGTGCCAAGATCCCTCCACTTTATCCCCTCTCTGTGCTCTGTGTACAGGCTAGATCATCTGCTATTTGGCCTTTTCTTTCAGACTCACTCCGCATTGCCTGACTTCCTCCAAATCTATCCGAGTTGCAGCATGCTACAATATTCCATCTTCTCTCATAGTTGGGTAGTATTCCATCATGTATATATGCCACAATATTTTCATCTGCTCATCTGTGGTTGGCGCTTGGGCTGCTTCCAGATCTTGGTTATTGTAAATAATGCTGAGATGAACATAAGTGTGCATATGTTCTTTCAGATTGTTTTTGTGTTCTTAGAGGAGACGGCCAGGAGTGAATATGTAGGGTCATGTTTGAAGTTCTATGCTTAACTTTTTTAGAAGTCTCTAAATCATTTCCCAAAGAGCGGAACCAGTCAGCTGTGTCACCAGTTTGTTCCTTTTTCACTACATTCCCCCAAAGCACTTAATGTTATTCAGACTTTTTTTTATATAGACCATTCTCAGGTCTGAGATGATTTTAAAAAAAATTTTAAATGAATCACCGTGAGATACAGATACAGACTTACAAACTTCTGTGATTATGTTTCACTCATACACTGATCGAGTAACCATCTCTCCACCAGTGCCCGTTCTTCACCACCTATGTTCCCGGTATCCCTCCCCCCCCCCACCCTGCCTCTGTGGCCGGTACATTCCCTTTTACTGTCTCTCTCCTTTTGGGTGTTATGGTTTGCAATATGGGTACTAAGAGGCCATCATGTTCGGCCCATGTAAAAAACTATGCCAGGGGCTGACGGGGGGAAAGACCCGGCAGCTCTCCCCGTCAACCACCCTTGGGTACGGGGGTTCGGTCCCGGGCCGCTCACCCAGCCTGTGCGGCCCAGTCCATGGGGCAGACGGAGGAGGAAAATGAGGGCCAAGCTGGTTGATGGATCAGTTGCCATTTATTTCATTCACTCCAGTCTCTCTCTGCTTCTCTCCCACTCTCAATCTCGCCCCCCAACCCACTCTTCCAGCCTTGTTAAATACCCCAGCATGAGGGGGTTGGGGCTTACACATAGGTGTGGTCCCAATCAATAGGGGTAAAGTGCTTTCCCTTTAGGGGATGCTGCTTTTAGGACAGATTCTCCTTCAGCAGGACCATCCACCCAAGGGTGGAATCCCATGAGTGTGTTTCTCCTCTCCTAGTCCAGCAAACATATAAGCATTCATAGTATTAATTATTTTGTATGGACACAGTAAGAAATGCATTAAGCTTATAGAATTGCTCTCCTGGGGCCATCTCTATCTCAGACTACAGTGCTCAGGCCAGATTAGTCTTTCCTATCCCTAGCAGGGTCCTAGTCTCATCGTTACTTTTGGATCCTGACAGCATTTGTCCACGATCAAGCTCTTACCTATAGTTGAGAATTAGGCACTTTGCCAGGCCCATCTCCATGCCAGGGTAGCATATAACTCACTACTTGCCCTGGGTCTGTCCCGTCCCTCGTCGGGACCCTGCTTTTGGGGTGCTAGGAACTGAGGGCAACTGAGGCTTCAGTCGAGAAAGAAGATGCCCGGGAATGAATAATATTCAAAGACAATATTATGCTTTTGCAACTTGGGACTTAATTGGCTTTGAATACTGTTTGAAAATTGTCTATACAAAAGAGACATTGCTTTAAAGTAAATTATTCAAAAGACACAAGGAGAGGAGAAAGGCAATATTAACTTACAATATAAGTTCAGTGTCCTAGAAAGATCTGACCTTACAAATTAACAGTCTGATTAGGGGGAAAAGTTGATTAACTGTTTGGGGAAGAGAGCATAGAGAAGTGGTTACAGATAGACAAAGGAATGGGAGTGACTCGGGAGCACCTTGATGGGTGTGACCGGGATAAACCTAAACTCCTTGTGGCTATGTTATCCTACAGGCCCATAGTCTACTTTCAGCACACATCTTCCAACCTGAGAGAACCATCCAAGCATCATTTACTTGGTGGACCCTTCTCTATCTCAGCTGCCTTTTCTCCCAGGATATGAGGTTGGCTTCCAAGCCAAGGAGCGATCCTCCTGGCCCTTATCTCTATTATCCCTGGGTGTTAGTCTCCCATTGTGTTACTTTATATTTAAAAAATGAATGCAGTCATTCTGTGTCTGGAAAAAACCCGAGTGCCCGAGAACAGATGACTGGTACATCTACACAATGGAATACTATGCAGCTGTAAAAGAAGATGAAGTCATGAAATTTGCATATAAGTGGATCAACATGGAGAGTATTATGCTAAATGAGATAATTCAGAGAGAGAGAGGGACAGACATAGAATGAGGTGATATTTCATTGTCATTTTGATATGTATTTCCCGTCATCGGCAATGATAAACATTTTCCCATGTGCTTGTTGGCCATCTTTATAGCTTCTCTGAGGATAACAGTGTCTTTCTAAGTGAAAAGTCTATTCCTATCAGCACCTACAGCTGCATTTTGACTTTGGACATTATGAAAATGACAGGATTTTGTTGAGAAGGTCTTGGTGACTGAGTCCCACTGTGTAATAATGCTAACTAACAACAGTAATGGTCGTGGTAGGGATGTGGGACCCTAGATGAACATTGAGTCACCTCTGGAACTGGCATGTAGCCTGTGGGGAAGAAGCCTGTTCCCGGGATGGTTTTTCTTCCCCTGGGGTCCTCTAGAGGTTCCCTAGGAGGCCCCGTGCCCCTTCCTCCTGGGGAGTGAGCACTGAGCCACTGGCTTCTCCTTCAGCATCCTGATCCCTCATCATAGTCCTCGCTGAAGGAAGTACCTCAGAGAATTTCAGAATCCTTTACTATGAGGTATCTTTAGAAAGAAAACACACCACAAAGTGGAACTTCTACCAAATAAGTTATCCTTGAGGGATCCCAATGACCCATTGGATAGAGAATATTTCTGAGTGAAAATGGGCAGAGAGTTTTTTTACATTCTAAGCATTTTTTTACATTCTAAGCAAAGTCAAGGATGTCCAAAGTTTCTTCCTAATAACAAGGCATTTGCCCTCTTGGTTACAGTTGATTACATTCTCATGGACCCCCTGGAAAGAGACAGACTCTTCATCAAGTGTATCCCTCGCTCGTTTCCTCAGCGGGTGATCCGGGCCCCTGTGCCCTGGCATGAGGTTTACAAGAACATGAAGAAATGGAACGAGGAGCATTTGCATGCAGTGAACCCCATGATGCTCAAACTGAAGGAGCTGTGGTTTGCAGAGTAAGACAACTTGCCTTCCAGTTTTCTTTATTGCCTTCCCTTCGTGTTTTTTTTTCCCTCTTTTGTTCTGTTTGCTTGGTTTTTTGTTTGTTTGTTTGTTTGTTTGTAGGCTACACCCAGTGGTGCTCAGGACTTCCTCCTGACTCTGCACTCAGGGATCACTCCTGGCAGAGTCAGGGGACAATAGGAGGTGCTGGAGATTGAACCTGGGTCGGCCACATGCAAGGCAACCACCAGCCTGCTGTACTACCACTCCAGCCCCTTCTTTCTTTATTGCTTCCACACACTGCACACAGAGAGTAATCTTGCTCAAAAGAGTAGTGACAGGAACTCCAGGCCCACAAAGTGCATGGGACCTGTATATGAGAACTTGTCAAGCAGGTAAAAGTAGGTGCCCTGCTCCCCTCCCCCCCCGCCCCGCCCCGCACCCTCTGTCAGAACTGTGTCCAGCATGGCTGCAGACCCTTTATAAGGGCACAGCCTGCCCGGGTCCACATCTTAACTCTGCTGCTTCATAAATCACATGACGACATTGTCACATCGTCTCTCTATGCTTTTAAATTAGGGATAATGAGTTTCGTCTTCATAGGATTGATGGGAGACATCAATAACTTAGTTCATGCAAAGTATTTCAAACAGGCCCTGCTGTAAGTACCTGGTCGTCGTTAGCCAGCCATTATTACCTCCTTTCTGACCTGTGTCACACTGAATTATAAAATCTTGGCTTAGGAGCTTGCCTCTCCTTCACCTGTGAGGAGTTAGAGGTTGGGGCTTTACTTCTTTGAGTCACTCAGTGCCAGCACAGGATGATGAGCAGTGACCCCAGTTAGATCCTACAGAGAACCACTCCAGGAATCCGGACGAGATGCATCGTTTGCTATTTTTCTAAATTGAATTAGAATTCACAGACCATAAAATTCACCCTTTTAAAAATGTGCAAGTCAAATCATGGTGTTTCAAAATTATATACTGATATATAAATAAAAATAAAACCAAAGCCCATTGATCAGTTTGAGGATATTCACAAAACGATGCAATTCATACTACTACTACCTTAAGAATAGAAATCTACACTTACTGTTGCTGTTGCTGTCGGCTCAGGAGCCGAACCCTGCAGTATACAGAGGTCACTTGTGCACCTGTGCTCAGGGTGACTTTCTGGTTCACCACAAGAAACGGGTGCATTTGGGGCTGGAGCGCTAGCACAGTGGGTAGGGCGTTTGCCTTGCACGCGGCAAACCCGGGTTCGATTCCCAGCATCCCATATGGTCCCCTGAGCACCGCCAGGAGTAATTCCTAAGTGCAAAGCCAGAAGGAACCCCTGTGCATCGCCAGGTGTGACCCGAAAACAAAAACAAAAAAGAAACGGGTGCATTTTTTCACTCGCTAATTTATCTTTTGACATTAAAGCTCATGTATCAGATTTTAAACAGCACAAGAGAGAAAACAAACATGTGCTTGGGTTGAAGGTGCTTTGCTTCCCCGGCATCCAGACTGCTAAGACATTTGTTTTTCCCTTGTTTCCTCACACACTTCCCACACAGCCGCCAGCTCCTGCCACGAGCTCGGCTTTGCTTTGGTGCCCCAGAGACAGCGGCGAGTCACCCGGGGAAGGGGTGATGAAAAGCAAATCGCGGGCACGTTGGAGGGCGGTGGGTGCTCTGGAAAGAAAAGTTAACCCAGTTGTGCTAAGGAATGTGGTTTGGGTGAGGTTGGACTAAAGGTCTCAAGTTTTTCAGTCACTTTGGTTTGAATCTGGAAATCCTCCCACCTAACCCTGTAAGCAGCAGAGCCCTCACTTGCTCTGGGCCCCTGGGACAGGGCATCACTGTATCACTGTCATCCCCTTGTTCGTCGATTTACTCGAGCGGGCACCAGTAACGTCTCTATGCCTCCCAGCACTGAGACTTTAGCAGTCTCTCCTTACTCATCTTTCCCAACGATTGGAGGCTCTCTCAGGGTCAGGGGAATGAGACCTATCGTTACTGTTTTTGGCATAATGAATACGCCACAGGTAGCTTGCCAGGCTCTGCCCGTGACAGTGTGATACTCTCCATAGCTTGCTGTGCTCTCCGAGAGGTCACTGTCACTGTCAATGTCACCCCGTTGCTCATCGATTTCTTCAAGCGGGCACCAGTAACGTCTCTCAATGTGAGACTTATTGTTATAGTTTTTGGCATATCCAATACTCACGGGTAGCTTGCCAGACTGCCGAGCAGGCGCGATACTCTCGGTAGCTTGCCGGGCTCTACGAGAGGGGCGGAGGAATCGAACACGGGTCGGCCGCATGAAAGGCGAATGCCCTACTGCTGTGCTATCGCTCCAGCCCCCTCCGAGAGGTATACATATATATGTACATATAGGCTGCACAAACATGCATGAGTGCCTCAGGTAGCCTTTACTATGAAGGTGACATCTGAGTTAAAGACGAGAGCCTGAGGGCCAGAGAGATAGAACAGTGGGTAGGACACTGGTCTTGCACATCGCCAATCCTGGATCAATCTAATCATGGTTCCCTGAACACCACCAGGAATGATTCTCTGAGCTCAGTGCCAGGAGTAAGCCCTGAGTTCCACCAGATGTGGCCCCCAAACAAACAAACAAACAAGAGACTGGGTCCTGAGGTGCTGGGGGAACAAAATTTGCTGACAGTGGAAAAAGACTGTAAAATACTCAACCGCTGTGTGTTGGGGCAGCTTGGGAGGAGCAGCAAGGAAAGATATGTGTGCTTGGAGCTGAGTGGTGGGGAGGGTGATGGGGAGCACTCAGAGAGGCATGGGGAGCACAGGGAGCAAGGGGGAAGACCAGGCTGCTTCAAGCCTGATAGGTCCACATGTAGACTGAGTTTTACTCCCAAATGGGGAAGTCACTGGCAGGGTGCCAGTGAAATAAAACTATCTGACTTAAATTTATCCCAGATTCCCTGGGTATTGGGGAAATGTCACCTCTTCCCTGGCTGGTCTTTCTTCATCCACATAGGAGTCACGGGACTGACAGTCTGGTTCTGAGGTGGGGAAGAGGTGGGTCTATACACCAATGTTGGGGGGCTTTAGACCAAAGCAGCCCTCCAAGATGTCTTCCGGGACTTCCCCAGAGGCCACTTTGGGTGGAATCCTGGTCCCCCGGGTCTTCACTCTTGTAAAGAACTTTGATTTGTTCACTTGCTCACCCAAATGTCAGCTAATAAAATACCAAGTTGGTACCAAGGTTGCTTTCCCCAGATGGGTTACTCGGAGCATGGCACGTAGGAAGGTTCTGCTTTTTTTGGAGGGGTGAAGGTCACACAGGGGTTACTCCTGGTTCTGCACTCAGGAATTACCCCTGGTGGTGCTCAGGGGACCCTATGGGATGTTGGGAATTGAAACCTGGATTGGCTGCGTGCAAGGCAAATGCCCTACCCGCTGTGCTATTGCTCCAGCCTCAGCCCCATAGGAAGGTTCTGGAAATGACTACTAAGTTGATTCTTTCATCTCCTTTTTTTTTTTTTTTTGCTTTTTGGGTCACACCTGGTAGTGCACTGGGGTTACTCCTGGCTGTGTACTCAGGAACCACCCCTGGCAGTGCTCAGGGGACCATATGGGATGCTGGGATTCGAACCCGGGTTGGCCATGTGCAAGGCAAATGCCCTACGCGCTGTGCTATCACTCCAGCCCCATCATCTCCTATTTTCAAGAGTCCTTTTGGACTATCCACTCTCATCAGACTCCAGTTCTGCCCCATCCCCCCGCCCCCTCCCCCACCCACCAGATAGAATTAGCTTTTATCCATTTGTTTCCTGCCACTGAGAGCAGGTGCCCTTGAAGCAGTCCTGTAGAGTTTGGTAGCAAGCAGCTTCTCGGCTGAGGACATTTCTGCCTCTCTTTCTGGCAGGTTTAAAGATCTCAGGTTTGTTCGCACAGCGGAATTACTGGCAGGAAAGTTGCCTCTGCAGCCTCACGAGTACCAAGAAGTGATTGAGAGACACTGTCTGGAAGCGCATCAGATTCTTCTCAACAAGTCAGTAGCTGGCCCCAGTCTCCGAAAGGCTAAAAAGTCCATGAAGGGAAAACTGGTTTCCAGCCCGGGGATTGCACCGTTGCCCTACTTTCCACTGATGACTTGCTCCATCTTCCCCCACCCCCGGTTCCATTCCCCAGCAGTCTCAGGTTCTTTCAGAAACTCTGAATTGCAGGAGTTTCTGAAACTTCCACTCCCTTTCTCTGAAACCCTGAAGATCTTCCCAGATTATAAGACACTACTATCTAGACTATAAAACTCTTTTTTTTTTGTCATTGAAGTTTTTGTGTTTAATTAATTTATTTTTAGTTTTTTGGTCACACCTAGGGGTTACTCCTGGTTCTGCACTCAGGAATCACTCCTAGCAGTGCTCGGTGGACCATATGGGATGTTGGGTCAGCAGCATGCAAGGCAAATGCCCTCCCCACTGCACTATTGCTCGGACCCCACAAGACACTATATTTGAATGACTCCTATTCAGGTGGTTCAGACAAGCCACTACAAGTTTCCAAGATAAGAGGGTTCCAGTCACTTAGACAATTTCTTAGCAAATGTCTGCAAGATTTTTTAATATTAAAAAGAGATGAAAATTCTAATGTTTCTATTACCACATTAAAAATCCATAATGTAAAAAAGAAAGAAAAAAAGAGAAAAAAAATTTAAAAAAGAAAAAATACTATATGTAATTTTTTGTAATATTTGTAAAATATGTAATATTTTTGTAACATTTTGTAAAATATGTAATAACTCACGCAAAGTAGCTGCTCAGTAAATCTAGTCATTACCTCTACAACTTTGACTATTATTAGTAGTGGTTTTCTACTAGCAATCAGAAAAGAGATGTGACTGGATGACAAGGCCAGTGATTTCCACTGGGAATTAGAACTTGGAGCAAGTAAGAAGAAAGGAACAATGAGGCATCCATACCATCTATGAATATCTACATTTCTCTATTATCTTCTAAGCAGCCACTGCTATATGGACTATCTCTTCCTTAGTTTTCTTCCCTTTCTCCTTTTTCTCTCATGAAGTCTGAGTCAGAGGATAAGCCTCTGCCAGGGAGAGCAGTTAGAACATTCCAGTTCCTTATAACTCTGCAACCCAATAACAATACCTTATACCCCTGCAAATCCCTGTTTATAATCAACAGTCCATACACACTTTTACCAGGACATGCCACCGACATCTTCTGCTCATTTGGATACTGGTGATGGAAAGATAGAGTCTTCATTTAATTAAATCTTCTTGCTTTTTATTTCCAAGGAAAGGGGTGTTAACAACTGAGGTAGCCTGGGATCTAAAATGATGAATTTGCAAAGCTGCTTAGTGGAAAATGAGCCATTGGCTTTATCATCAAGGGCAGGAGGATGGCTCATGGGATTTGTCAGAGCTTAGACAAGGTTTTACTTGGATGCTTTTGTGTCTTTACAGATGGATCCCAGCATGTACACAGATCTTTACTTCACAGAAGCACCATTGGGTCCATTTTGCTCCCAGGAGCGAATATGAGCCCTCCCGGGGCATTGAAGAATATTTTGCTTCTGTTGCATCCTTCATGGCACTCCAACTTAGAGAGATGGTCATTAAGTCTCTTGAGGACCTTGTTTCCTTTTTCATGATGCATAAGGTTTGTAGGCACTGGAAAGTAGGCCCTTTTAGATGGAAGCTAACCCAGAGAATCGGGATTCCCTTATGGAATTCTTCACCTGAGATAATAGACATCTACTAAATTGGTAAAAATCAAAACAAAACAAAACAAAAACATTAAAATAGGAGCCAGAGCAATTGTACAGGGGTTCAGATGCTCAGATGCTTTGCCTTGCACACGACTGACCTGGGTTTGATCCCCAGCACCCCACATGGTCCCCCATGATTCCCCCAGGGTATGAAATCCTTCCAAAACAAACTATCTATAAAAGTAGAAAATAGTTGGGGCTGGAGTGATAGTACAGTGGGTAGGGTGTTTGTCTTGCACGCGGCTGACCCAGGTTCGATTCCCAGCATCCCATATGGTCCCCCGAGCACTGCCAGTGGTAATTCCTGAGTGCAGAGCCAGGAATAACCCCTGTGCATTATTAGGTGTGATCCCAAAAGCAAAAAAAAAAAAGTTAAGAAAATCGAAGGGATCAGATGGTCTTGCTCAGATGGTTAGTATTAAAGAGCAAAGAAAGGCATTAGACAATCCCCAATGCAAATAAACCTTGAGACAGCATCAGTAGAGCAGGGAAGTGAGGGGTGAGTGAGGTAGAAGGAAGCAGCCCAACCAGGGAATACTGGTGGAAAGATCTTGAAACACTGCTGGAGAGACTGGTGCAGTAGCTCTGCAAGTATAAAATAGCCACCAGTGCTACTATGAACTATGGTACCTCGATTTTAAGAATAATTCCGTTGTTCATAGATTTGCTCGAGTGGGCACCACTAACATCTCCACTGTGAGACTTGTTGTTACTGTTTTTGGCATATGGAATACACCACAGGTAGCTTGCCAGGCTCTGCCATTCAGGCGGGATACTCTTGGTAGCTTGCCAAGCTCTCTGAGAGGGATGGGGAATCGAACCTGGGTCAGCTGCATGCAAGGCAAATGCCCTACTGGCTGTACTATTGCTCTAGCCCTAGAATAAGTTACTTGGACAAATATCTTATAGCTGTCCTAATTTACTTAGACACTAAAGTTTATGGAAATCTAGTTGTATTGGTAGATTGTGTTGAGAATTAGAAATTTCTCCACATGTGGTCTGGAGAGACAGTTTAGCAAGTAAGGCACTTTCTTTGCATGAGGTTAATCCAGGTTCAATTCCCATCACCACATCTGATCCTCCAAGGCCTGCCAAGAGTGATCTCTGAGCACAGAGTCAGGAAGTAATCCCTGAACATAGCTGAGTATGGTCTCAAAACCAAAAGAAAAACAAAACTAAAAATATCTCCTCATCAATATATCTGTTATGGATAGGTTGTCATCTTGAATGTCTAAATTTTACTATTATGTTAATTAGCAATTGCATTTGAGATACACAGATAATATGCCTTTGGGGACAGTCTACAAATTTTTATTTGAGTACCTACTATGTGCTAAATGATGGTTTAAAAAATATTTTGAAGGCAATTCAGACACAGATACTTCCCTTGGTCTAGAGAAAATAAGATATGCAAACATACTTCAAAGAGAGAAAGAAAAAAGAAGGAAAAAAGAAAGAATGAAAGGATGAAAGAAAGAAAATAGCTTGGAAGTTGGAAATATAGAAGTACAGAAGTGGAAGAAATGATACATTCTTAAGGCTTGGGGTCACTTCCCAGAAAGAAAGGAGTTTGGGCTGAATTTTGAAGGACGGAAAGGGCTTAGAAATAATACATCATGTTAATTGCTCATTATTTACAATAGCCAAGAGCTAGAAACAACCTAAGTGCCCACTAGCAGATAACTGCATAAAGAAGGTGAATATTACTAAGCAATTAAAAAAGATGAGATCTTGCCATTTCAGTTACATGGATTTAAGGCAGTAGTTTTCAATTGCCAGTCTGCCTATAGAAATTTCTTACTGGTCCACAAAAAAAGCTGTTGCTTAACATATTACATTTGGTTTTTGTAGCAATGCTGCTAAATGTATATATATATATCATTATTATTACAAATAATGCTTTTGTTTCTGCCTTATTGGATTGTGGAATAATTCTATTTTCACTGGTCTTGGATGAAAAAAGGTGAAACACCACTGATCTAGAGGGTATTATGCAAAAATGGAATAAAGTCAAACAGAGCAAACCACTTATGTGAATTTGTTTATATGTGGTACATAAAGAAAGAAGAGAGTCAAATGAACTAAATATAAAAACTGTAAGATCAAATTATTGATCATAGAAATGTAGGCTTGGATTTTTAGTGATCCGAATAGTTTAATTTTGTATAAGTGGACATTAATTTATAATGGCACACACCCATAGTAGAATGTTATCTGATTTAAAATGAAAAAAAATAAAAGAGAGGACTATCCAAGCAAAGTAAAAAATGCCAAATCTAAGTTTTGTTGAAGAGTTAGAGGGTGAACAGTTAGAAGATGAATAGTCTGTTACTCAGCCTTGCCTTCTCTGGTGCCCTGCTGTACTAGGAATGGATTAGGATTCACTCTCTTGATTTTGGAAGACCACATTTTCTGATAATTTGTTATATTGTTATCTCTTGAAGGATGGGAATGATTTTGAAGAGCCCTACAAAGAGATGAAATTCTTTATGCCCCAGCTAATCATGATCAAGCTTGAAGTTGAAGAACCAAATATTGTCTTTAACCCTACTTTTGATAACTGCTGGCAGTTAATACATAACTCTTTCTTGGAAATTATTAAGCAATCCACGGGGATCCCCAAGGTATAGTATTTACCTATTGGTTTGTATTTTTATTTTTGTTTGGGGACCACACTTGGCTGTGCTCAGGGCTTACTCCTGGCTCTGTGCTTAGACACCTCCTTTCCCCCTCCCCTCCTCTTCCCCCCTCTTCCCCACTTCCTTGCATCTTGGATGTTGGATGCTCTTATATACTCTCATCTCTTTATAATCTTGCACATAAAAAGCACAAGATTAGAATTGGTGGTTGTGGGGCTGGAGCAATAGCACAGCGGGTAGGGCATTTGCCTTGCACACGGCCAACCCAGGTTCAATTCTCAGCATCCCATAGGGTCCCCTGAGCACCGCCAGGAGTAATTCCTAAGTGCAGAGCCAGAAGTAACCCCTGTGCATTGCCGCATGTGACCCAAAGAGCCAAAAAAATAAAAATAGAATTGGTGTTTGTAAGGAAACATGTGAAGCCAGAAACTCCAGTTGATTTCACCAGAGAACTCTAAATTTGGGGTTTTGAACCCAATTAAGCCTAGCTAACAAGAAAACTGGGTATGTGATGGGTGTGGCGGGTGGGGAGAAACAGCAGGAGGCTCTCTTACATTCAGTATCCCAAGGAAGGAAGTGAAAGAGAAGACCCTGTAATTTGGACTCGGGGACAAATAAAGTGCAGAGCATTCGAATCCTCCATCACTGCCGTTGATCAGTGTTGCTTGTGCGCAGCTGGGCTGGGGCAACCCAGGACTCTTGTGGATGCTGCTGCAAACAGCCCAGCAGGAGCTTTGGTGGCTCATAGTGCTCAGGAGACGGGTCACAGGTGACAGCTTGTAACCTGTGAAAGCTGGACCCAGGAGCATGCCGGTGCCTTTTTCCAGACTGTCAGTGAAAGCAGCCCAGGCTCAGAACTCTCCACATGGGCATGCCCACAGACCGGACCCTCAGACTCACTCAGAATTGGGTGGTGAAGACTGAAGTGAAGAGTTCCTCAGGCAGAACATCTTAAGCAAGTTTACCAGGGACAGACGCTCCTCCTATCTCTCACCAGTCCTGCTTCCTTTATGGTTAAACATGGGTGTTAGGGGCTGGAGAAATAGTGCAGTGGGTAGGGGGCACTTGCCTTGCAAGTGGCTAACCTGGGTTTGCACTCTGTATAGCCGCCCTGGGCTCCAACAGGAGTGATCCCTGAGCTCTGTGCATTGCTGGGTGTGGCTCAAAACGGAAGGAAAGAAGGAGGGAGGGAGGGAAAGAAGGAGGGAGGGAAGGAAGGAAGGAAGGAAGGAAGGAAGGAAGGAAGGAAGGAAGGAAGGAAGGGAGGGAGGGAGGGAGGGAGGGAGGGAGGGAGAGAGGGAGGGAGGGAGGGGAAGGGGACAGGGAAAGGGGAGGGGGAGGGGAGGGGAAGGGAAGGAGGGAGAGAGGGAGGGAGAGAGGACTAAAATGGCAGGCAGGAAGGAAGGAAGGAAGGAAGGAAGGAAGGAAGGAAGGAAGGAAGGAAGGAAGGAAGGAAGGAAGGAAGGAGGGAAGGAGGGAGGGAGGGAGGGAGGGAGGGTGGGAGGGAGGAAGGAAACCAAAGAAACATGGATACTCTAATAGTGACTGAGATTAACATGGGTGAAGGAGAAAATAAAATGAAGCTGGGTAGACTAAGAATAGGGTTTTTCAAAACAAAAAATCCGAAGCAAACTTGGTTTCTTATTCTTCTTTTGGGGGTCACATCCAGCTGTTCTCAGGGCTTACTCCTGGCTCTGTGCACAGGAATCACTCTCAGAGTTGGTGCCAGGGATTGAACAGTGTGCAAGGCGACTGTCCTCCATTGTGCTGTGTCCCCAGCCCCTAAAAGCCCCTGTATTATCTCCTCAGTCCCCAAGGCCGAGTTTGTCAGCATTAGCAGCCCTGTCTGCGTGCTTCCAGGATCAGAAGTAGAGGTTGGTACATGACTGAAAGGGAACTACTTGACGGTTCTCTCCCTGGTGGGAGCGCTCTCTCAGAGTGCCAGCAAAGTGCCAGCATCATAGTTACAGGCAGGTGTAAAGGTCGAGTGATGAACCCAAAGATCTGGGAATCAGAGAGCCAGGGGATGAGCAGAAAACAACATATGACCCAAAAGAGCACTGTTACTTGAGACTCCTCAGCTCACGGTTACTTAAAGGCTGCAGGGCCCAGGGGAAAGAAGCACCAATGCAACAGAAGAGGTTTGCTTCTCCTTTTGATTGAAGACTCCTCAAGAAACAACTCAGTGATCTTGCCCACATGTCATCCGTTGCATGACCTGGATAGACCAGATGTAATGCCCTAATCCAGGTTCAGACTGTGAGCTTTACGCAGGGAGCCTACCATCCACTGAGGGTCCAGGGGGCCTCTCTAAGAACTTGGAAAACAGCAGCAGGATCTGAAAGACGAGTCATCCAACTAGAGGGGGAGGGAGAGAGAAGTAGAGGGAACCCCAAGGTTAAGTCCAAAACTAAGCCAAACTATCTAATTAAAGTAAAAAATGCAGCTGGTGTTCCTGCAAATGATTCTGTAACAGTTTTTTTTTTATTTGGGGGGTCACCTGTGGCAGGGCTGAAACTCCTGGTTCAGTGTTCAGAGGTTGCTCCTAGTGGTACCCAGGAGACCTGGTGATGCCAGGGCCTCAGGGATGCTGTGATGTACTCCAGCCTGTTGAGCCAGCTTTCAGCTCTGGGCATGAACGTTTGCATTTCGGTGCCTAATCTTTTTTTCTTGAGGATGTCTTGCAATAGCTCCCAAAGTGGTTTCTATTCTTCAGGTGGAAGCGATCCTATTCCCAGAGTTGAAAGGATGCGATCTGTGTCTTAGAACTGTCAACCCTGAAGAAAGTCTGGTTTCTGATCTTGTGAAACAGACTTTTGAGGTCTTTAAGAAAAATCAAGTTGGTCCATACAAGTAAGTTGATTTTGTTGTATCTTGAACTTCTTGGTACTGTTTATGAGCTCTTAACTCTCATCAATTCAGCAAAACCTGGTCTCAAACACCCAAGTGACAAACATAATAAAGAGGGTCGAAACTTAACATGGGTGTAACTATTTATCCCCAACTTGCAGAAAAGAAAAAACAAAACTGTCGTTTCCCCAGTGTTACTTACCATAGCGAAGAACAAGAAAAGTCAGAATTCAAATTTGATCACTTGTTCACCTTGTTTAGCTGAAACTCATGGGGTCAGTGGGTTCTGGCACTGAGAATCTCTGTGTTTTATTAAAATAACAGTTCGTGTTCCACTTACTATTTTTGGTTTGAGGGCCACACTCTGACATTCTGGCTCCTGGGTGCTATTCCCAGCCCTGTGCTTAGGGATGGCTCCCAGCAGTGCTCAGGGGATTATGAGGTGCCGACCAGGGTCAACCACATGCAAGGCAAGTGCCTTCTACACTATCTCTTGGGTCCCGTGTACCATGTACTATGCTGCATCTTCAGCAGGGTCTGGGCCAGCACTTCTTAGTGAAACACTGATATTTCTGCAGATACTGTAGCTACTCCTGTAGATACTCTTGTAAAGTAGCTTCCTGTCGGTCTGCTTTTGCTAGCAACTGAGTTTGGAAGCAGTCTTCGGTGTTCAGAGTATTTTGAACCTAGTGGTTAAAGGAAAGGACTGAGCACCTAAGTACCAATCGCTCCTTCAGTTCCACACTGCAGAAGAGCTGGCAGTCACTTGGGTGAGTGACCATTGGCTCCAGCTGGCCATGTCAGCTCAGTAGCTTCCAAACTGGGATTCTTTGAGAGTGGAGGGGCTGTCACTAAAAATTGCCTTGGGTATACAGGGGTTGGAGCAATAGCGGGTAGGGCATTTGCCTTGCATGCAGCTCACCTGGGTCTGTCCCTGGCACCCCATATGGCCCTCCGAACCATGCCAGGGACCCTTGAACACTGAGCCAGGAATAAACCCTGAGCACCTCCAAGGTGGCCTCTCCCCCCACAAATTGCCATGGATATTGCACCTGAGGTGCTTGCCTTGCCCTGGTTCCATCCCTGGCAGCACTGTGATTTCCCAAACACCCCAGGAGTGACCTCTGAGTGCACAGCCAGGAGTGAGCCCTGAGCACAGCCAAGTGGGGCCCAAGACTCAAAAAAAATGCCATGGACAGCAGTGTCCTATGACATATTTGGTCACGCCAATCCAGAGCTTCTCAGCTGTGGGCTCTCGATGTTTGAGCTCTGAGCATTCTGTGTTGTGAGAGTTGGGAGGAGTGCCCAATGCCTGGTTGAACGTTAGCAGCATCGCTATCGGCAACCTACCTCAGGTGACTTCTACCTCTCTCTATCAGTAGGGGCTTTCCCCAGTGTGACAACCCCAGATGTCCCCGGTCACTGCCATTATGTCCCTTGTGGGTGAAATCATCTCTGGCTGAGAACTATCAATTCTCAATTTGTAGTTTGAGAATCTTGGGCTCCTGTTTGGATGCTCTACTCCCATGAATTCGATCTGCAGACTTCTATTTGAAGTCTCTGTTCTCCCCATTCATGAGCTCTGATTTTTCTTTCCGGACTGACAATCCAAGAGCCTTCTGGAATTATACCCATGGTTCCCACAAAGTTAATTCCATATCATTTTTTAAAATTTAAATCCACTTTGAGCCAGAACATCCTAAATCCATTCTTTATCTTGGGGGAAATATTATCAGCCATTATTTTTCTTCATCTGATAAGAGAGGAAACTCACTTTTATTTAATATATATAGCTTCAATCTTATGAGGTTCTCTCATTGCCAGTTAAAGACTCTGACTTTTGGAAAGAAAAAAATATCTTGTCCTATTTCACGCAGCCAGAAAAATCACAAAATTGGTACTTGAAGTCCAGACTCAAAAATTTCCTGTTCACAGTACTTTGTGCCACTTTTATTTCTCTTCCTGGATTGATTTTTTTGTGATATATTTGCATTTGTGATTATGGCTGATCTGATTGGTGAACACTTTTGAATGCTTATTTTATTTCCTTTAATATGGAAGATACTTAAATGTGTACAAACAGTATGATGACTTACTGGATAATATGGCAGAACAAAACATCACTGAATTCCTGAAAGAGCATCATGAAATTGAGGATTTTGTGACGGTAGGTGACACTCCTTGATATTTCCATATCTTGATAACTTGTGCTACAATCAAGTGAATAGGCAATGTTGTCTTTGTTGTTAGTTTACATATATGTACATTATGTGCATTTATATGTATCACTGTTATCCCGTTGCTCATCGATTTGTTCGAGCGGGCACCAGTAACGTCTCTCATTGACAGACTTATTGTTACTGTTTTTGGCATATCCAATATGCATGGGTAGCTTGCCAGGCTCTGCCGTGCGGGCTCGATACTCTCGGTAGCTTGCCAGGCTCTCCAAGAGGGGTGGAGGAATCGAACACAGGTCGGCCGCGTGAAAGGCGAAAGCCCAACCACTGTGCTAACGCTCCAGCCCATATATATATATATATATATATATATAAAATGTATGTATGCAACATTGGACTAGATTGGAGTGAGGATGGGAGCAAACCCATAGAAGCAAAAGGCAAGTTAAAATACTGAATATGTTCCTTTCTACAGAGAATAAAAAGCATAAAAACGCGAAGAAGTCAAATCGCATCCATGCATATTACTGTGCCATTGGCCATGTTCTGCCTTGACGCCATGGTCCTGAATTATGAGCTCTGTGAGCGAGCCCAGAATCTTAGAGACCGTCTGATACAGTTCCAAGTGGACATCAACCGGGACACCAACACCAGGTAACGTTGTTGCATGCGGGGGGGGGGGGGGGAATAACAGTGATATTTGGCACGGGATAGAAAAGTGGCCCAAACCTGCGTCTTCGAGCAAGGACCAGGCAGGACTCATGTTGTTGATACTGTTTCTGGCACCAAGTAAAGGATGACAGGAAACTCGGGTGTACGCTGGTTGGTGGTAGGGAGATGGTTACGTGGGGTTCGGAGTAGGCGGGTGGAAACGTCTTCAGGCTCCTCTCTAACCCTTCAGCCTTTCTGGCAACTTCAGAGAGATGCCGCTTTGGGGTTGTGGCCGTTCTGGGATCACAGTCCGCCGCCTTGGGCCATCTAGCACGCACGCACGCACGCACACACACACACACACACGGTGTGCTCCCAGACACCTGTTTCAGCCTTTCCTGGCTTCTGCTGTCTCAATCCAGCATTCCAGGCTTCAACCTTCATTTGAGTGAGTATTTACTGGTCACTAGCTGTATAGTATTAGTTCAGGCATTTTGAGTTGGAAAGGACTCATTAAAGTAGAACAGAGAATTTGGGGGGTCCTTTGTTGGAATGTTCAAGAGTCTGTGTTTCAAGATCTTAGCCCTGAAGTTAGGATTATAGCCCCTCCCCCCTTACCTTTCTTCTTATTGTCTCTGTGCTCAGACAAGCTCTCCTTAGATCTCCAGACCCCAGCAGTCCCAAGCTTCCAGCCTCCCAAGGTTTCCATCTAGAGGGGGCAAGGCGTCCTTTTTTTTTTTTTTTAAATTTCACTGTACTTTGGGCATTAGTCTAGTGTGGTTGAGCTATTTTTTTTTTTTTTTTTTGCTTTTTGGGTCACACCCAGCGATGCTCAGGGGTTACTCCTGGCTTTGCACTCAGGAATTACTCCTGGCGGTGCTTGGGGGACCATATGGGATGCCGGGGATCGAACCCGGGTCGGCCACATGCAAGGCGAATGCCCTACCCACTGTGCTATCGCTCTGGCCCCTGGTTGACCTATTTGAAACAAAACACCATGAGCAAGAGGTTGGCAGATCTGAGTGACGTTGTTCCCTTCTCCAAGGGGCCTCAGTCCCACGCAAACCATGTGAATGGGGAAAGCAGGTGGGGGATTGGGGTTTGGGCCATCAGAAAAGGAAATGGAAGTTGCAAAGTTGCAGACTCAGGACACCAACAGTCCGCTACTTGAGTGTCCCTTTGAATCAACATGTAGCAAAACAAGGTGACAGTTTTCTCCTTGTTTTATTCTAAGTATGGATCTTACCCACGGAAGTCAGGTACATATATGAGCTTTGAAGCCAGAGAGATAAGTATGGGCTTAAGACACTTCCTTGCATGCAACTGGCCTAGATTCGGCACTGCATGTTACTCCTGCACCACCGGGAATGATCCTTGAGCACAGACGCAGGAGTAATTTCCAAGCACCACTGAATGCAGTCCAATTCTCCCCCAGCCCCACCCCCAGTGAAAAAGTGAACCAGGAAGAACAAAACCAACCCAGGAAGAATATGAGCTTTGGAGAATCAGGGACATAGTTAAGGTAGTAACTAGTTTGTGTGAGGCCCCAAAGTTTTTTGGTTTGTTTCTTATTTTATTTATGTTTTGGCCCATATCAGGTGATGCTCAGGGCTTACTCCTGGCCCTGTGCTCTTCACTCTTTGCTGTGCTCAGGGATCACTCCTCGCTGTGCTCCAGGGCCCGTATTGGGTGCCGGGAATCAGACTCGGGTTCACTTTCTGCAAGACAAGTGCCCTACCCGTTGTCCTATTGCTTTGGCCTTTACAAGCAAAGATTTTGACAAGAATATTAGCTTTGTGTTCAGTTTAACCAGCTCAGGTCTTGTCTCGACATCTAGGCACCGTGTTGTGTTGGAAAAGGTTACTACTCAGCTTTACTTTTTTCCCCTATAGATATAGATAGCACTGCACTGTATCACAATAAACCCGTTGTTCATCGATTTGTTTGAGCGAGCACCTGTAATGTCTTCATCGTGAGACTTGTTGTTACTGTTTTTGGCATACCAGATATGCCATGGGTAGCTTGCCAGACTCTGCCATGTGGGCGGGACACTCGGTAGGTTGTCGGGCTCTCTGAGAGGGATGGAGGAATTGAACCGGGTTGGCCGCGTGCAAAGAAAATGCCCTAAAAAAAAGACGAGCAATAACACAGCGGGTAGGGCATTTGCCTTGCACGAGGCCGGCCTGGGTTCGATTCCCAGCATCCCATATGGTCGCCCGAGCACCACCAGGAGTAATTCCTGAGTGCATGAGCCCCTGTACATTGCCGGGTATGGGCCCCCACGCCCCCCCAAAATATATATAGATAAAAAAAGTCGCTACCTCTCAGGATTGTTGTGAAGGTTAAATGAATCACAACATCTAAGTACCTTTCATATAAAATAGGTCGGCTATTACCACCATCACTATCTTTATTCCCAAAGCGCTGTGTGCCTGTGAATATCAGCCATTAAGGGTTTGCAACTGGAGTAAAATCAGAAAAAAAAAATTCTAGTTTCTAAATAAAGATCATGTGGCATAAGGGTCTTAAAAGAAAGGTCCATTAAACAGTGCTGCTGATGGTGGTGTGTATTCAATGATGATAATGCTGATGGTGGTGATGATATTTTTCTCTGTATATAGCATTTGTAATCAGTACAGCACGATTGCAGACAAAGTCAGTGAGGTTCCAACCAACACCGAGGAGCTGGTACATCTCATTGCATTCTTAAAGAAATCCAGTGACGTCACTGTGTTTAAACTCAGGAGACAACTTAAGGATGCAGTTGAACGACTAGAATTCCTGATGGACTATGCAGATTTGCCCCGTAAGTTCAATGCCATACATGTATGTGTCATAGATGTATATGTATACGTATTACATATGTTTGGGGGTATATATACATATAATACATACATATATAATAAGGAGCCAGTGGAGTGGAGAGGAGAGAATTAGCAATTCTACTGCTAAACATCAACATCAGGAAAACTCCTGATCAAGGGTGTCCTGTACGCTGGCAGCAATGATTCTGCACTCTTACCTACAAGAATTTAAGTCAAAGAGAATCTTGTTTGACCAAATGAATAACATGTAAAAACTTGACTAGTTCTTTGTGGCCTGTTGGTAAGTTGCATCTGACGTTTCTGGAAAAGTGACTTCTAAATACAGATTCCGCTTTATAAATAGCTAGATTTCATTCATCTGTACTCTTATTATTGGAGAGATCAGAGCACTTTCCTTCTTGGCCTGGCATATTTTCAAAAGAAAGAAATGTTCAGAGGCCCCTTCAGGTCAAGGTAGAATTGAGTAAGGACCAGGTTCTAAAGAAAAAGTTAAGAGACTTTCCTTAAGCCGAGCTTCAGAGCCTTTTTCTCTCTGGAAAGAACTGTGAATTGTCTGGTACTTACAGTGGGTCAGGAGAGGGCCGAAGGGAGGGAAGTATGAGGGTAGGGTGAAAAGTGGTCTCTTGGGCCGGAGCGATTAGTACAGGGGAGGACGTTTGCCTTGCATGCAGTCGACCTGGGTTCAATCCCTGGCATCCCATATGGTCCCCCCAGCATCGCCAGGAGTAATTCCTGAGTGCAGAGCCAGGAGTAACCCCTGGGCATTGCTGGGTGTGACCCAAAAAGCCCCCCCTCAAAAAAGAAAAGTGGTCCCTAATCAACTGTTTGCACATTTACGAGCTATGCTCTTGACCATATGAACACTCAACACTCTCACTGTGATCTTTGCCTCTTAAGTTACCAAGGGTAAAGAGGGAAGCTGGGCCTTTTAATTCCTCAGAGTTGTGAGATGGACAGGGTGTCTCTCACTGATTGTACTTTACCATCATTTTACCAAAAGGCAAACGGAGACAGAGTTTTGGTGAAATAGTTTAGAGAACAGAACCAGAACCGCATCCCAGGTTTCTGCTAAGTCCAGATGTTACCTGGGACGGAACTGAAGCACAGCAGTTCGAATATAGTCTTTGTTGTTGAGTGGTCCTGGGTTTGTATTATGTTCTCCTGCCATCTGGCAACGCAACCTTGACTTAAGTTCTTTGTTTCCCAAGTGTGAAAATGGGCATGATAGCATTTCCCTTCTAGCGTGGCTCTTGGTAAGTGCTAGGCTCTTTATTGCCACCTGCGCCTTTGTTTCTGTTGACCTCATATGATGCTGAGTGAATTCCTTCTATGCTGGTGCCGTGGTCACGGAGCCACTTCATACGTGTTTTACAGAAGAGGATATCAAACTGAACAGCACTCTGTTCCTCTGGCCGGACCAGATTGAAGATGTGTTTGAGAGCAGTCAAAACCTGCTTCTCGGCAAGAGGGATCAAGCAGAGATGGACCTGATTAGAAGGTACAGAGAAAGGTTGTGTTAGAAACGGTGCTGGGCTATATAACACGTTCTATTAGGGCTGAGGATGTAGCTCAGTGACAGAGCACTTGCCTCACATGTTGTTGAGAGAATGAAGGGGGGAGAAAGAGAGAGAGGCAAAGGGAGAGGGATGGAGGGATAGGGACAAAGAGGGAGAGAGCGGGGAGAGAGGGAGATAGAGAGGGGGAGAGAGAAAGGTAGAGAGAGTGGGAGGAAGGGAGGGAGGCAGGTGAAGGGAGAGAGGAAAAGAGAGAGGGAGGAAGGGAGGGAGAAGGAGAGGGAGAGATGGAGAGAGAGGGAGAGGGAGAGGGGGAGGGAGGGAGGGAGATAGAGGGGGAGAGGGAAATAGAAAGAGAAGTAGGGAGGGAGGGAGAGAAAGGGAGGGGGGAATGAATGATTGCAGGTTCTTGCTTTTGTCATACGTGGATGAGTTCTGGCATTTAGCATGAGGGCCTTTGGCTGTGGCCCTGTAAGTGCCCCATGGTGCTCAGGGACCTTCAGGAACACAGCCAGTGTTTCTCGAGGAACCATGTGATGCTGGGGATTGAACTTGAGTCAGCTACATGCAAGGCCTCCTTCTTAATGCCTATTTCTAGGCATGTACTATTTCTCCGGCCTCTGTTAGCTTTTCAGTACTAAAGCAGGTACCTTTACCATCGATGTATTATGTATCTGAGGCATAGAAAGGTCAAGCGACTGACCAAGCTGCCCTGTCTTATATGACGAGGAAGGGATGAACCGAATTTGTCCAACTCCAGAACCTACTGCATTGTGCCTCATTATGAAAAGGGAGAAGTAAATCTCACACCAGTTTTGTCTGAATAAATAGATATTAGGAAATGTCTTCCCTGATCTGTCAAGCTAGAGAAACCATCTATTTCCACTCACCAGTTACTCTGTTTTGTTCTGTGTTCTTCAGAGCATTTATCACTAACAAAAATATCTTATTTTGGAGCTAAGGAAATAGTACAGTGAATATGGTGCCTACCTTGCATATGGTGGATCTGAGTTTAATTCCTGTATATGGTCCCCAGCCACCATCAGGAGTGATCCTTGAACATGGAGTAAACCCTGAGCCTAACCACTGTGGTTAAAAATCTGTGTGTGTGTGTGTGTGTGTAATTTCATCTGTCTGTGAATTTATCTCTTAATTTGGGATACATACTATCTTTTATGCACATATACATTTACCTTCACAGAAAAATATCTGAAAATGTTTCCCTTTGAATAGGATCACAGCAGAGCCATCTCGGGGGAGTGGGATTATAGGTAGTGGATAGACGATTAGAGAGATGAAGATTTAGCTTCTGAGATCAGTCAGAGAGAGAGGGACAAACATAAAATGATTGCACTCATTTGCGGGATATGGATAAAAAACCCCACAGTATATGAATAATACCCAAAGACAGTTAAAAAAAAAAGGGTCGGGAGGAAGGTTCACGGTAGGAAGCGTGCCACAAGGGGGAGGGGGAGTGGTGCAGTGAGGACAGAGAATGGATCACTGTGACAGTTATAGCTGGACATAGTCTGGACACAAACTGAGCGCTGAAAGGAGAGAAAGTAATATGCACGATCCCCTTTCAGTCAGAGCATTGCAAACCACGGTGCCCAGGAGGAAAATGAGAGAGAGAGCAAGAGGAGAGAGAGAGAGAGAGAGAGAGAGAGAGAGAGAGAGAGAGAGAGAGAGAGAGAGAGAGAGAGAGAGAGAGAGAGAGAGAGAGAAAGTGCCTGCCATAGAGGCAAGCCACAGGGGCAGGGTGGGAGGGAAACTGGGACATTAGTGGCGGGAAATGTGCACTGAACGTTGTATGACTGAGACCCAATGATGAACAACTTTGTAACTGTAATCTCACAGTGATTCAATAAGATTTTTTTAAGTTAAAAACAAGCAAACAAAACAAACAAGCAGAAAGCTAAATTCTCCCAACATCTGATGAACAGTGCTGATACTTTAGGAATGCACAAGTGCCAAGTCCAGGGGTGACTGGGTTGTCCTTGCTTCCAGGTGCTTAGAATTTGAGTCAAGACTCGAAGGCTATAGCAAGGAACTGGATGGTTTTAGGAAACGGGAAGTGATGACGACAGAGGAAATGAAGAACAACGTGGAGAAGCTCAATGAGCTGTCAAAGAACCTGGATCAGGCGCTGAAGGAATTTGAGGTTTGGAGTCTTGGGATGGGGATGCATGACTCAACTACTCTCTCCTGTTTTGGTCCTCACTTTTCTTCCCCTAACATCACATTTCAGAAGGACAGTATTGATTACCAGTGATTTTAATTGTCTCTTTTCATGCTCCTACATTATTATTAGTTTTTTTGGTTATTAAATATATACATAAAAGAAATCATAACAGAATAATTTCTCACCTGTAATGCATTCATTACTTGCTTGACAATGTGCAAAGGCATTCACATGTCACTTTAGCTAATTAAAAAAATACTTGGGGTAGGTTCTGTTACTATTTCCATTTACCTCTATTTAAAATAAATTAAGGAGAGTCAGCTAGAGTAACTAAATAACTTGTCCTAAAGGTAACTGGTCAGTTCTTTAACTTTTTAAAGCCTTACCTTTGAGCCAAATCTTTGTAAAGATGCGACATCATATGAATAGCTCGTGTACAGATAGAAACTGAAAGTGAGGAGCTATGTGCTTGGTCCAGTGGGAACGAAGATGACAAAGTAGAACATCATCCTACAGCACCAGATCTCAACGACCATGGTCTTTAGGGGTCAAAGGGCACCCTCTTCACATGTGCTGATGCCCTAGTTCCCTCTCTGGCTCTCCAAGTGAAGAGGTGTCTTCCTCCATTTGGTTTTCCAAGCGCTGAGGAACTTGCCATGCTAACTTTAGGGGGTTAGAGAGCAACTTACCCATTAAACACCCTCCCTCTTTGCCCTGCAGCTAATCAATAAGGAAGAGGAGCTGTTGGACAAGGAGAAGAGTACCTTCCCTCTTCTGCAGACACTGATGATCAACAAAGTGCCTTATGAGCAACTCTGGGTGACGGCCTATGAGTTCAGCTCCAAGTCTGAGGAGTGGATGAACGGTATGCCCCCGCCTCACTGCGGGCACAGGAAGGGGTAGGACAATTGGTCCGCCCCTTTGAAATAAGGGGTGGGCTTCAGATCCTGCCTGGGTTTTCTCACCGGGACTATGACACTTTTATTAGGTCTAGATTTCATAATGATGTAAAATGGGGATAGAGGAAAAAGCTCATCTCGTTTTCAACGTAACACTGAAAAGGCAGCTCCCAAGGGCATGGATTGGGTGAGGCAGATGGCAGGCAATTAAGATGGCAGTCCTACAATTCTACTGCTCTGAGAAAAGTCAGACTAGGAACGAGATCTCTAAATGAGCCCCCTTTACTCTATCTAGGTTCCAAAGGTTTGAGCGGGCTGTGTCAGTAAGTCTTAGTAAGAATCAATGTCACATGGGGTAGTAGGTTCTGAAGGACAGGGAAGAATGTAGACTGTATAGAGTTCGGGTACTCATGTGGTTTTTACCATCAGAGAATAAGACAACTGAACATTTTGTTGGGGGGAAATTCTGTCAATTTGAATGCATTCAATTTGAGTTGTCTGTAAACACCCAAATGGAAATATTAACTAGCAATAACAGCCTGTCGTTTATATATTTGGAGTTAGAATTTATATAGAGATTGTGGGTGTGTGAGGGGAGAAAAAATGTGTAGGTTGTAATTTAAAGTTATAATTATCTGGGAAAAAATGTCTAAGAGCAGAGGACTGAGGCTTGACCCACTGATTCCAGTGCCTCAGGAAACAATAATGATGAACATGATTGTTGGCAATATTTATTTTGTCTTGTTTGGGGGCATACCCAATGGCAGCGCTCGGGGCATACCCTTGGCTCTGTTGTTAAAGATCACTCCTTGGTGGGCTCAAGGGTCCATGTGGGGTGCCCAGAGATAGAACCCGGTCAGCTGTGTGCAAGGCAAATACCCTACCCATTGTATTATTGCTCCACCTTCATTACTGCCAATTTTTAAAATACAACTATGATACTATGATCATTTTCTCAGAATTGCTAAAAGTTAAGTGAACAAATTAAAGGATATTTATTAAAAAATATAAATACAATTATTTTTTAAATAAAAATTGCTAAGAATTTTGTTATGGTGATTGCCTTTCAGAAAATTTATGACTTGTTATTCTTCAAGTTGTTTATAAGAGTCCCATTCTTCCCAATCCTCAACACAACTGGAAAATTTGAAAGCATAAACATTTTTTTTTTGCTGATTTGATGTTTAAAATGATGTTTTATGGGGGCCGGAGTGATAGCACAGCGGGTAAGGCGTTTGCCTTGCACTCGGCCGACCCAGGTTCGATCCCCGGCATCCCATATGGTCCCCCAAGCACCGCCAGGAGTAATTCCTGAGTGCAAAGCCAGGAGTAACCCCTGAGCATCGCTGGGTGTGACCCAAAAAGCAAAAAAAAAAAAAGATGTTTTATTTTATTTTTTTTGGGGGGGGGTACACCGGCCATGCTCAGGGTTTACTGTTGGCTCTGTGCTCAGGGATCTCTCCTGGCAATTCTTGGGGAACCATATGTGGTGCCCCAGATTGAATCAGGGTCAGCTGTGTGCAAGGCAAGCACTTTACCCTCTATGCTACCCCTCTAGTCTCTTTCTTTGTGATTTTTAAAAGGTATTTTACCCTTTAATTGAATTTGAATATTGGATAGTTAAATTCCTAGTTTTTTTTTAATGTTGCTAATCCCCCCTTATTTAAGTAATTTGCTGTTTTGAATAATATTTTCACTGATGACCTTAATTTTTCTAGGTACTCATAGCTTCACAATTAGAATTTGCCTTACTAATTATTTCACACTTCTTTTATGTTCATTTTTTCTGTTGATCAGCACACTTCCAAAGCAAACAGTGACAATAATGGCACCTCTGTCTTATTTCTGGTTTTAATGAGAGTTTTTCTAGAGTGTCACCTTTAAACATGATGCTCTATTTTGGGTTTGAGATAAAAACGTTTTATGGTGTTAAAATATTTATAATTTTACCAAAAGTCTTAACTGAAAATAGATGCTATGTTGTTATTTTTACTTTTAACTTTTGAAATTTATAAACAGTAAAACTGACATTTTGGCATACTATTTTGCTAATTTTAACATGTTTATATTCATATAACCACCACCACAATCAGAAAATAGAATACTGCGTTGGAGAGAGAGTAAGCAGGTGGTGCTCAGGCCTTACTCCTGGCTCTGTGCTCTGGGATAACTCCTGGCAGAGCTCAGGGTACCATATGGGGTGCTGGAAATTGAATCCAGGTCTGTTATGTGCAAGACAAACACCCTACCCACTGTACTATCTCTTAAGCCCTCATTGTAGTTTTTTAAGAAGCAATTTTCAAGTAACTTAAAACATACCAGAAAGCCCATATCCCCATTCGCCTATATTCATGGAATTTGTGGATTACTATGTAATACTCTATTATATGAACTGGAGTGATAGCATAGCGGGTAGGGCGTTTGCCTTGCACGCAGCCAACCCAGGTTCGATTCCTCCACTCCTCTTAGAGAACCCGGCAAGCTACCGAGAGTATCCCGCCCGCACAGGCAGAGCCTGGCAAGCTCCCCGTGGCATATTCGATATGCCAAAAACAGTAATAACAAGTCTCACAATCGAGATTTTACTGATGCCCACTCGAGCAAATCGATGAACAACGGGACGACAGTGCTACAGTGCTGCCCTATTATGTCAACTAAAATCAATACTAATAATTTTAATTCCTTAACCCTGCTTGCATTATATACCTAGCATTGCTAGCCAGTTAACTTATCTTTTGAATTTTCAAAATTCCCTCCAAGGTACCCTCTATCTCCCCCAGACCCCCACCACCGTGTGCCTTGGGTTTCACGGGCTAAGCCTTAGTCTCAGACCCAAATGCCGTTCCAGAGTTTGTGTCCAACCCTGTAGCTGTACTTCAGGCACAGGTGTAACTTGGGGGGAATGCAAACAGCACAGGCCCCAGAACCCCCTGGGGGTCTCACACTTCTGTCCCCTCGTGTTTGTTCTTTCAGGACCACTCTTCCTGCTCAATGCAGAGGAAATCGCTGAGGAAATTGGGAACATGTGGAGGACAATCTATAAGCTGACCAAGACCTTAACTGACATGCCTGCACCCAGGCGTTTAGCAGAGAACGTGAAATTTAAGATAGAAAAGTTCAAGCAGCACCTCCCAATCCTCAACATTTCCTGCAACCCAGGGATGAAAGAGCGCCACTGGCAACAGGTGTGTGTGTGCACCCGCTCCCTCTCGCCTCACCTGGGCCAGCTTGTCCATTAAAAGGCAGGACATGATACTGGGTTAAGCCTAGTTTTAAGGGGAGAATCTATTTGAGGCCAAGGGGCAGCAAAGAAGGAAACTGGGAGAATGTGGGACAAGATAGCTGCCTCTCCCACCTGGACCCTTGCTTTTGGGTCCTCCTTTGAGCATTGATGGTTGAGTATTGTTCCAATTAAGGGCCTTTAAGTTTCTCCTGTGTGCTTTCCTAGACAAATGGCTAAACAGGGTCTAAAGAGTGAGAAAGGCATTAAGCTACAGGGGAGGAGGTCTTAATTTGTTCCTTGGCCTGGGTTGTACAAAGACAAATTCACATCTGTTCTGGAAGACTCCTAGCAATGCCGGATGTTTCTTATTGTGGTATAGAGTATGGTTATCCAACAATTTAGGTAAGATACAAGTTTATGCTTCTCTTTCAACTCCTTGTGTCTATAAATAAGAACAAACTATTCTCCTTAAAAATAGTTGGCATTTTTATAAACAACCAAGTGTGAGGGTGTTAAGAGTGGTGTGAACACACAGCCAGAGGGCGGGCGGGCGGGGGGGGGGGGAGGTTAGAAAAACTCACTGTTTCTATAATAAGCATCCCACTCAAGGTCTAGCAATGGTCCTGAAATGTTCCGTGTGGAGGTGGTGATAAGAATGGCTTTCTGGGGACTGGAGCAATAGTCTGCCTTGTATGCGTCTGACCCAGGTTCGATTCCCAACATTCAATATGGTCCCCTGAGCACCTCCAGGAGTAATTCCTGAGTGCAGAGCCAGGAGTAACCCCTGTGCATCACCAGGTGTGATCCAAAAAGAAAAAAAAAAAGAATGGCTTTCTGTGACCCATCCTGTCTAATGTGACCTACAAGGTCCTCTCTCAGAATCACACACAGAATCAATCAGAATTATCCCTAGAAGGACCCAGTTTTAGAGGACACACATTATCATTACAGTGAATAGAGCTCAAGCACTGGGAGCATTTTTATAGTCCTGAGAAGAGAAAGAGCAGGAGTTTATGAGACTTTGAGATTTCTTTTTTAAAATTTTTTTCAATTTTTATTTTATTTTCATAAGTAGTTTACAGTAGTTCACTACAAGATAATATTCAAACACCCACCTAACCAGCAAGCATCTACCCACCACAATAAGAGGGAAGTGTGTGAAGGTTGTTGTATTTCATTCTGGGGCCAATTTAAACCTGTATATACAAGTATACAAGCAAGTATGTTGAGACCAATCACACATGTGCTACTTTAGATACATCAGTGGGCTATAGTCTAAGAGATGGCGCAGCTGCAAATGCAGCCGTGCGCTCCAGGAAATACTGCATTGCTGTCTTCTGGGAGCTTTATTATATAGTCTCTGGATCTTGGCCGTAGATGAAATTACATGGCACAGGTGGGGTGGGGAAAGAAGGGGGGCATTTTGTGGATGTGACTGCCAAGCTACTGGAAAACTAGGGACCTGGGTGGAGGAGGCCCAGTCCTGACCCGAGCAGGCTTGGAGATCTCAGCCACGGGTCCCACATACCTGGGTTCCTCTGCCACTTCCTTCATGGGAGAGGCTCGTCCGAGCATGTGGAGAGTGGCCTTGGGTATGGCTGTGGCTGGATTCTGGAGGTTTTTGGCTGCCAGGGCTCTGCTTGGGGCAGGGAGGGAAATTCAACCCGCCCGCCCACCCCCCCAGGTGCCCCAGTGAAGACAGCCTGGCGCGGGGTTGGGAGATTCTACCAGAGCCTTTGAGATTTCTTTCTGAAGAGATGAACTACTTTAAGTGTCCCAGACAATGCTCAAAAATTAGGATCTCAGTGAAGGGAGTAAAGAAGGTTCTGAGGAGAGAGCCTGGCCTGACTGGAGGGTGGTGGAGATTGAAGATACAGGTGACCTCTGGTTTTGCTAGGTCTGTCGCTAAGATGCCCTATGAGAAGTGTCCTTATCAAAGGTATATAAGCAACATTCTGCGGGTCTTGAGACATTCTCCCTTCCAGCCAGTGCCTTCTCTGTCATTGGTGTTTTCATGGAAGCATGTTTAAAGGATCTTGTCCATGCTAAGACATTCATAGTTCTCCTCTAGAGCCCACTTAAATATACAGATTACTGTTTGGGGGGGGGCTAAAATAATAATAATAATAACAATTAGAACATAACTGAGCAGAAACTACACACGGTGTACGCTGTGCTGTCATTAAGGTGGTTTCTCTCATCTCACCTTCTCAACAAATCTGTAACGTCGGGACTGGTGTGATATGTGTTTCATGGCAAGAAAGTTGAGGCTAAGAGAAAGTGAACTGTCACATGACTAGTGAGTGGTGGCGGAGGGATTTGAAATCTAGTTCTCTGACTTGACTATGAGGTTGAAAAGGGAGTAAGAAATATCAGGTGAGAGGAGGCAGTTGACTGTAGGGGTCAGTGAGCCATGGGGAAGTCCGGGGGGGAAAGGTGGATTCTGAGTAATGAGCACTAAAGTAGACGACCAATGGGCTAACCAGAAAAGGGTAAGCTCCGAAGGGACACAGGTCAGCAGTACACTCAGGGCCACCCCCACATGGGGCAAGCTCCTGCCTGCATGACAGGTCATAGCACAAAGAACACAAAGGCAGCCCATCCTCTGTCCTATTGTCCAGTTCTCATTTGTCCAGATTCTGGCAATCACAGAATCTGCAGGGCTCTGCAGGCTAAATCAGCTGCAGCTGTAAAGGTTACGAATGGATCTTCTGATGTCATGGAGTGACTGGCCACTTCCCAGAACTTACGCAGGAAAAGCCAGTCCCAGTGTTCAGGGCACGGACTTGGCTGATTTCAATAAAGGAATGCTGCTGAGTTTTCACAAATGCTAAGAAGACAGTGTAACACTTGACCTTAGGATGAAACCACACTGATGTGTGTCAAAGCTGACTCTCTAGAACAATACTGCCCCTACCCCCAAATATTACATATAGTAATTTAAAGGTTTTTAGTCGCCATAGTCTTCAAGCATGACCAGGTGAAGTAAGCATATTTTATTTAATCGAAATATTATCAATTCAAAAAGTAATTAAAGTGTCCATGTGAGACAGCACATGACATTTCTCATACGAAGTCACTGAAACGTGGTTCCCTTAGAGCATGCCTGAATTTGTGGAATGATCATAGTTCAGATTTTTAATAGCCACAGGGACTGAGTGGGGATATATCATATAGAATAACTCCAGGCTCTTAGGATTAGAAAACTGGGTTCCCTGTTAATATCTAAAATGAACAAAGAACATTTGAAAATTAAAGCTGTGGATCTGAGTCCTTCCCATGGGAAAAAGTTCTCTAATATAATATCATTTATGTCATTCAGTCCCGGAGAGAGTATGTTGTTCTAAGCCAATTCTCTAGGGCATCTGAGAATACACGAGAACGCAGGGACACCAGGAGCAGTTAACATACACTGAACACTCTGGGGAAAACACCGCTTCTGTGCAGCCCTGCAATACGAATTGTATAGCCTGGAAATAGCCATTTTATACCCTGCACAACTGAGCAGACAAAACCAGTGAGAGGTACTCAAGTATGTCCAAGAAGAACTTGGGACTCAGAATTGGATCCAAGTTCCAGCTCTGCCATTTTTTAACGGGGACAGTTTTGGACAAAATGTCAGTTTCTTTGTTTCTGTCTCCCTACGTGTCCAAGAAGATGAAGAATCCTCTAGTACTTCCTCATCATATTGGGAGAACAAAATAAATGCTTAAGGCCCTTAAAACAGTGCCCCCTGCAGAGTAAGCAAGCCCTTCGGGGGCGAGGTGTCACTTCTGTTACCTGAGTGGCCCTCCAATTGTCCTCAGAATCCAGATGGGAAGCCATTTGATCTAACTGACTTCTTCCTGCATCCCTTTAGTATTTACGGAAGCCGTCAAAAACCAGGCCCCAAGGACTTAAGGCTGAATAAAAAGTGACAGCATGTCCCTTCCTATATTGAGGTCCTTTATTCCTGCTGGGGCTGGATGGAGGGAAGTGTGGAGTGGGCGTTCAGTGAAGCTTTTCATCTTAGCACCCCCTTCTCTTTTCACGCACAACCTCAAACTGTTGAAACCTCTAAGTTCCCCTCCCCCCCACAAAAAATATTCAAAGCCTTCAGGGATCTTATTTAAGACCTTTCTCGGGCATGTTTTCACTTAAAAGTTAAGTTTGGAATTAAGGAATGGGCACGACAAATGCTGTTTCCAACAAGTCAGAAGATTCTAGGGGAGACGGAAGCCCAATCAATCCCTTCTCCTCAGATCACAGAAGGGCGTCTGCCTATCCCACACACTCATACCTTGGTTATTTTTCAAGAGGCACTTATTGCAGCTTATTGTTCAGGCTTTACCCCTAGTGCCTGGATGCCTCAAACAAACTAAACTCCATCCCAACCTACTTTGGGCTGTGTGGGGAAGAACAGTAACCAGATAGAATGCAGTGCGATCCCTAGGTCAATGCCTGAACACCTGCACTTTCCAGGTAGCCTCTGGATAGATGCAGTTACTTCCTTGAATTAAAATTTAAATTCACTTCCTCATTTACTCTGGCCACGTTTTCCAATTCTCAACAGTCATGTGTGACTGGTGGCTATTCTAGAATATTTCCATCATGTAGGAAATTTACCCAATGGAGCTGTCTTGAATCCACTAGCTTGGTTTCTTCTTTTCCTTGCAGATCAGTGAGATTGTTGGCTATGAAATAAAACCCACCGAAACCACTTGTCTCTCAAACATGCTGGAGGTTGGATTCAGCAAATTCATTGACAAGTAAGCCTTTTCCATTTTGGGGGGAAGTTTTTTTAAAATTGTGTGTGTACGTGTGTGTTTGTATGTGTGTGTGTGGCTTTTGGGCCACAGCTGGCAATAACCAGGGGTTACTCCCAGTGGTGCTCAGGGAATCATAGGGGATGTGGGAGATTAAACCTGGGTCAGCTGCGTGCAAGGCAAACACTCTACACACTGTACTATTGTTCTGGACCCTCTTTTAAATTTTTAAAATAAATTTTATCAGTATAACATTAGTTTGCAATACTATCACTATCATCACTATCATCACTATCATCCCATTGATCGTTGATTTTTCTCGAGCGGTCTCAGAAACATCTCCATTCACCCTAGCCCTGAGATTTTAGCAGCCTCTCTTTACTCGTCCTTCCCAATGGTGCCACATTAGTGGCTCTTTCAGGATTAGGAGAATGAGACCCATCATCGTTACTATATTTGGCATATGAATACACCACAGGGAGCTTGCCAGGCTCTCCTGTGCGGGCAGGAAAACTCTCGGTAGCAATACTATATAATTTAAAATATTATCAGTATTACATTAGTTCGAAATATTACATAATTTCTGGATTATAATCTCAGACCTTTATATGGGTATAAGCCTCATAACATGCACCATCAAAGTTCTAGCATCATGCTCATGATCAGATTTAATCCCTCCACCCATTCTTCCCGCCCCTGTCCCCCTACCCTGTGAGTACTGCCATATTTTAGTTATGTTTGTTGTGTTCTGTCAGTTTACTTGCTTCAGTTATTTATATTCCACATTTCAGTTCAACCATTTGGTAATTGTCTTTCTCTTGCTGACATTTACTTAGCATAATTAGCTCAAGCCCCATCCATATTGTCAGAAAAGGCAAGGATTCATTTACTTCTTTAAAAATAAAATATTTTGCTTTTTGGGTCACACCCAACGATGCTCAGAGGGTTACTCCTGGCGCTGTATTTGGTAATTACTCCTGGTGGTGCTCAGGGGACCATATGGGATGCCGGGGATCGAAGCCAGGTTGGCCACATGCAAGGCCAATGCCCTACCTGCTGTCCTATCGCTTTGGACCAAGATTCATTTATTCTTTTTTTTTAAGATTCATTTATTCTTAATAGCTAAGTAATCCATTGATTATATTGACCACATCTTTATTGAGCAGTCACTTATTAATGGGCATGTAGGTTGATCCCATGTTTTGGCTATTGTGAATATATGAATGTAAGGTGCACACATCCTTTTGAATTACTATCTTTATATATTCTTTGGGAAGATACCCAGGCCTGGTATTGCTGGATCATAAAGTATTTCTGTTTTCAGCTTTTAAAGAGTTCCATCATATTTCAGGAACTTTTTGGTTCAAGTATCTCTTAAGTTCACACATAATACAATTAACCTCTTACGAGCTCTTGTTTTTCCTCCTCTGGTTAGGATAATGGGTGGCCGACTGGCAATTGACGAAATTTTTGTTTCCAGCGCAGAGTGGATGAGGGATTATGACTAGAATGATGCTACAGCAGGTGGATATGCAGCCAATGCAGGTTTTATCCCTGGGACTCCATATGGTCTTCCAAGCCTGACAGGAGGGGTCCTTGAGCACAAGCCAGGATAAGCCTTATAGGGCTTCCGGGTGTGGCCCCCTAAACAAAATAAAAATAGAAAACTGAGTCATATTAAATTTCAAGGAGAACATTAAAAATATTTTTCTCTAAGCTGGGGTTCTACACTCAGCCCTCAATGATTCCAGCCAAAATCATGTGACCTTCCTGGGTCTTCTCTCTCTCTCTCTCTCTCTCTCTCTCTCTCTCTCTCTCTCTCTCTCTCTCCCTCTCCCTCCCTCCCTCCTTCCCTCCTTCCCTCCTCTCTCTCTTTTCCTCCCTTTCTCCCTTTCCCTCCATCCCTCCCTCCACCTCTCCCTCCCTCCCTCCCTCTCTCTCTCTCTCTCTCTCTGTCTCTCTCTCCCCTCTCTCTCTCCCCTCCTCTCTCTCTCCCTCCCTCCCCCCTCTCTTCTTCTTCAAATATCCTGAACTTTATGGCCAGAATTTCTCATTGCTATTTTTACTACCAGAGATTCTTAGACTCTCTTTACTACCAGAGATTTTCAGACTCTCATTTCCTGAACCAGGGAAGTTCAGGAACTTCTCTGTTAGGCAATGAGGTTCAGATTTTAACAAATGGAAATGGTTTTCAGAACATCACCTTGTGGCATCCTCTGAGAGCTCGTTAGAAATGCACGAGCTCAGACTCCTCATCAGTCTGTGGAGTCAGGTACGGACCCAACAATCTGTTTTAACCGGCCTCCAAACCAGCACTGTCCAGTTCTCTGAACCCTCGAAAGGTGATTCTGGATTAGATGTGCCGGAAGTACAAAGCACATCTTGGATTTTCAATTTAGTAGAAAAAGCCACAGCAGAGGCTGGAGAGACAGTAGAGCACTTAAGGCACTTGTGTTGCACCTGGCAAACCCCGGTTGGATCAATACAACCACACACGGTCTCTCAGGCACCTGTGCACAGAGCCAGGAGTAAGCCCAGAGCATTTCTGGGTTTAGCCCTAAAGAAAACAAAAAGTCCTCAACATATCTAATAATTTTAATACTAATTATATGTTAAAATAACACTTGTGATACAATTAGTTCAATATAAGAAATTGTTAAAAAAAAAATTGTTTCAGGGCCTGGAGTGATAGCACAGTGGGTAGGGCGTTTGCCTTGCATGCAGCTGACCCGGGTTCGATTCCCAGCATCCCATATGGTTCCCTGAGCACCGCCAGGGGTGATTCCTGAGTGCAGAGCCAGGAGTGACCCCTGTGCATTACCAGGTGTGACCCAAAAAGCAAAAAAAAAAAAAGTAATTTTACTGTGGCTGGAAAGTCCAGCAGGTGAGGCACTTGCCTAGCATGTGGCTGACCCAGCTTCAATCCCCAGCACCCCACGTGGTCTCCTGAGCACCTCCAGGGTAATTCCTGACAGCAGAGCCAGGTGTAACCCCTGAGCACTGCTAGGTGTGGTCCCCAAACAAACACTCACCCCCCAAATTAGTTTCACTTGTAGTTTAAAATTTTTATTGAAAAATTTAAATTTAAAATTAAATTTTATTTATTTCTTTGGACCACACCTGGCTGTGTTCAGGGCTTCCTCCTGGCTCTGTGCTCAGGGCACACTCCTGGTGACTGCAGTGCTGGCAGTCAAACGAGGGACTGTCACGTGGAAGACAAGCACCTTATCCCTGCACTCTTTCGTAGGCCCTACCGGTAACTTTAAAATGATATATGAGGCTCACATTGTAGTTTGCTTTTTTGGTCACACCCGGCGATGCACAGGGGTTACTCCTGGCTCATGCACTCAGGAATTACTCCTGGCGGTGCTCGGAGGACCATATGGAATGCTGGGAATCTAACCCGGGTTGGCCGCGTGCAAGGCAAATGCCCTACCCACTGTGCTATCACTCCAGCCCCTCACACTGTATTTTGAATGGAAGCATGGCTTCGAGTGATAAACTTCGTGAACCACCAGATAAATTCAGCCCTCTCCTGTGCAATTAGTTGTATAATTATAAGTTCAAAGTCATCTCATTTCATTACAGCAACAAGTCCCAATCCAGGCAGATGGGAGCGTGTGTTCTGTCCGGTGACTTGGTCATGGTCACAGAGCCAGTCAGCACTGGTGGACAGGCTTTAAAGCTCCCATTCGCATGCTCACCTGGGCTGATGCCTGCCCTTCTTAGTTATCCCCTAAGCACAAACGCACTCCAATCACCTCCAAGAAAGCCTCAGTCTCGATGATGACCCCGCCATGAGCTCTTGTTTGACATCATCTGTGCCTCCCTGGCTTCCTTTGTGAGTTGCTCTATGAGCAATCTCAGACCTCAGTGTAGCTGGTGCTTTTTGGCTGACCACAGGGGAACAATCCCATGACTGTTTCTGGCTCAGAGTAAAGAAGACACATAGTTGGGGGAGAAGAAGCACCACGTCAGGCGTTAGAGGAACTGTACCCGCCAACTTGACTGTGTGGCTTCGGTCACGTCACTTGTGTTTCCATTTCCTGACCTCTGAGTAAAGGCCAGATGGGCTCTTGTGTAATCTAGGATACAAATGAAAGCCAGGTGCTGAGGCAGAGAAAATAATCCCTCTTGCTCCTTCCACACCCTCTGTTTCCCAGATCTCGCAGTCATGCTTGAATTTAAGACCCAAATCTCAGGGTGGAAGCAAGAAGAAATTTGTCTTCAACTTCTCCCTTTCTCCCCCTTTCAGTAAAACATAGGGACTGTAGCTAGGTGGATCCCAAACATCAGGAAAACAGTAGGTATTTTTCAAAGGATGGTGATGGGAAGAGAAGCAAAAGCTGTCGTATAAGTCAGCAGACATTCTAAGATTTGAATTAAAAATTAAGATATAGAAAAAATTTCTAAGTGAATGAAAATCATGAATAAGAGATTTGATAGCAATTGAAATCCTTGACTTGAATACAGCTGACCCCGAATGGATCCCTGGTATCACATATAGTCCCCAGAGCACTGCCAGGACTAATCCTTGAGCACAGAGCTGGAGTAATCCCTGAGCACTGTCGGGTGTGGTCCTAATAGGCTTGGCATGTAGAAGTCTGAGGTTCAGCCTCCATCACGGTCCCCTGAGCACCACCAGGAATGATCACCAGGAGGAGCTGGGGTTTACCTCTGAGTAACACCAGGGGTGAACCCTGCCAGCAAATAAATTGGAAAACAGAGGTATTGTTTTAATGGTCTTAAAAACAGTGGTTGTCAACTAGGGGTGATTCTCTACCCCCCTCAACACCCCCCCACCCACCCCCCGCCACCCCAGTTGATGTTTGATATCATTTGGGAGCCATTTTTGCTTGCCACAACTAACAAGAGGACAGGGGAATTTGCTACTGGATATCTAGTCGCCAGAGATGCTGCTGAATAGCCTACCCGGTTTCCACCACCACCCTCCCTCAAAAAAGAATAACCCACCCTGTATTACTTCGTTAGGGTTGCTATAACAAACATACCATTATTTCTTGCATGTTTTTGTATGGCTAGGAGTCTATGGTAGGATGTCTTTGTATGTTTACGGTGAGTTATGGAGTGGGGAAGAAATGCCCTTTGTGGGTGGAGTTCACTGGTACCCGTGGAGGAAACTGCCTCTCCAGGGCAACAAATATACACGCTGTAATGACTTGAACAGAAACTGGGGTCAAGGCGATAGTACAAGGGTTAAGGCGCTTGCCCTGCACACCGCCAATCGGGGTTTGAATCCTGGCACCACACGTGTTCCCCCGATCACTGCCAGAGGTGATCCCTGCCACCCAGAGCCAGGAGTAAGCCCTGAGCACCAGCAAGTGTGGCACCCAAACAACAGAAATGTTTGTTTTCTCATCATTGTGAAGGTCTGAGATCCACAGTGTTGGAGTGTTAATTTCTTCTGAGACACGACCTCCTGGCTTGCTGATGGCCACCCTCTCTGTGTCTTCTCATGTGGTCATCCCTCTGCTTGTCTATTTGCTCTCCCTGCCCTAGTAAGGATGGGCTGGAGTGATTGCACACCGGGCAGGGTATTTGCCTTGCACGAGGTCAACCTGGGTTCGATTCCTCCACCCCTCTCAGAGAGCCCGGCAAGCTACTGAGAGTATCTCGCCCGCACAGCAGAGCCTGGCAAGCTCCCCATGGTGTATTCGATATGCCAAAAGCAGTAACAAGTCTCACAATGAAGACGTTACTGGTGCCTGCTCGAGCAAATCGATGAGCAACGGGATGACAGTGGTACAGTAAGGATCTAGTCATCATGAGATTCAGACCCATTCTTAACAATCTCACTTCACCTTCACTACCACTTTGCAGAGTCCTAGCTCCGAGTAGAGAATCTCAGGGGATGACTTGGTTATTCAAGGACCCAAATCTGCTCATAACTCAATCCAGTAATCATAAGTGCTGGGAATTGAACACTTTGTGTTGGAGTGCACTGGAAATTTTCCTTGCCCTTCTGAGTTGTTGGGCCAAATGGGCAAACCAGTTAACACTGAGAGAGAGAGAAGCAAAGGAAGTGCCATGCAGGCTCATAAAGAAGCCAGAAGAAGCTAGGCCGAGGTTTTGGTTCCAGAATCCCTGGATTGAGAACAGATACCTGGAATTGAGTTATGATTTCCCCAAAGTGAGATAGCCATGGTGAGGTCAACTAAGGGTGACCAATCAGATGCAGGTAGGGAAGCCCCTCCCCTCCATATAATCCTTATGTAGCTCTTATTCACCCTTATGTAACTCCAACTTACAACCAATCAGCCAAGTACAAGTAGTGGAAAGCCCCTCAGATTTCCACCAAAATGGTGATCCACGGAAAGTCCCTGTTATGTAATGTTACATATAATGTATAAAATCCCCTCATTTTGGAGACTTGGGCAGCTTGTTCCAAGAAGGCTGCCACTGTGTCAGTGAGCTGGACGAAGACCTTAGCTGAGCTAGCCAATAAAGACCCTTTGCTTATTACACTGCAACTTGTCTTCATGTGATTCCTCTGTGGAAATATTGGCCCATTTTAACAACACCAGGCAGATTAAAGGAGAAAAGACCACATGTAATTGCATGCGTATGGTGAATTGACATGGCTCTACATTCTAAAGTGAACTGGACAGCAGGGGCATTAGAGCCTCAGTGATGAATGGAAACGAGGTCGGAGAGGTGAAGAAGGTGGGAGTGACTTCATCTGATAAAGCCTTACTTATCCTAAGATAGATTTGGTTGGAAAAGAGATTATTTCTACAGAGGATCCCAAATCTAGGTAATCTGCACGCTTTCAGTAATGGGAACAGTTTTTCCCAAGGCCACAATGGCCTCAGTTGACTTTATATACCAACATGGCACTATTAGGGAAAACAAAACAAAACAAAACCATTCTATTGTGATATCTTAGAGAAAGTCTGCCTCACATAATGAGGAGACTGATCAAATACTTGCCAAACAGTGGAGAGAGTTCACAATTCTTAGAGAAACAGCAGTGAAATTAAGTCAAGTTCTATTAACTTAATTTTATTAATAAATTAATCAAATTAATTAATAATTAATTACATTAGCTTAATTTCTGTTAACTTAATTAAAATTAATTTTAATTAACTAAGTTCATTAACTTCAGTGAAATTAAGGGTTAAAAAAATTCTCTAAAGTCTGAGCTGAAATGTCTCCTGTGACATGCCCTCTGGGCTTACTCTTGTTAACTGTCTCACTGTCCCTCTGTTCTTCCTTTAGACTGGAACCCATCGGTGCAGCTGCCAGTAAGGAGTATTCCCTGGAGAAAAACCTGGAGAAAATGAAGTTAGACTGGGTCAACATGACGTTCAATTTTGTGAAATACAGGGACACTGTGAGTCACAGTCCAACTCCCCATTCCCCGGAAAGCGTCCCAATTACCATGCTGTAACAGATAATAGAGGGGGCTTCAGCCAGAATTGCAACCAAGCTCACGAGGGAAGGATCCTGAATCTCATTTCAGTTTTGTTAAGGCATAATTGCCATTTAACAGAGCAGATAGGGTGTGTCATATGTTGATTTGATAGATAGCATCATTTTATGTAGCATATGATTATTTATATAGTAACATTTACCCAGCAAAATGATTACCAGTGTGAGTTAGCTAACACTTCTATCACATCACGTAATTATCGTTTCTTTTTTGTGGTGGGAACAGTTAAGATCTAGTCTCTTAGCAACTTGGAGATTTTTAAGACAGTGTTGTTGACTGTAATCACTGTGCTGTGCATTTGATCATTTCCTCCCATCTGCCTTCCCGTGCCCGTCATCCTCTCTCCCAGTCACCACTGGAGGGATGCATTTCCAAAGGAGAAAGACCTTTCTAACTCACAAGCTTTCCCTGCACAGAAACCCGAGCAGCCTTTCTGAATTAGTATCTCCTGCACCAAGCATACGTACCTGGGGTAGAAAAAACTTAGAGCTGCTCAAATGTCAGTTTGTTTTGGAAGCTCGTGGGGATTGGGTGCAAGTACATTTCCCAGTCAGCAGGTCTGAGATGGGGCCAGATCCCCCAAACTTCCTAGATAATACCAATGCTGTGACAGGCGAACGACTTCTGATTAGCAAGGATGCTTGAAGACGCCTTGTTTCTCACTGGCACGCAATGGAGAAAACGAACATAGGAGTTTTTGCACATGAAGATGCCCCTGAAGTGTTTGTTGAACCATTTCTAGAGTTTGACTTGCTCGGGGAGTTTGGCCATGGATAGGAGGGGTTGGGACTTCAGTGACCTGCAAACCACAAAGATGTTCCAAAGCAAAATCCAGGCCTGGGAAATGGCCCAAAGGGATGGCCTGCAGGATTTGCACTCAGAAGACCAGGGTCTGATTCCTGGCACCCATGGGTCCCAAAGCACTGAGTCAAGAGTAGCTCCTAAGTAGGAGTGACCTATTAGGTGCACACTACTAGGTGTGCCCCCTTTCCCCCGAGAAGCCAATTCAATTGGGTAAACTTTAACTAGCATTTCCCTCCACCCCTTGTTTGATTTGATTTGAGGGCCACGTCCAGCAGAGATCAGGGCTTACTCATGGCTCGGCACTCAAAGGAGCACTCCTGCAGGGTCTTAGGGGGTTAGGGGTCGAGCCCAGGTCTACCCTGTGCAAGGCAAGCATTCTACCCTCTGTGCTACGTCTTCCTGCCCCTCAGTCACTTAGTGGTTTCATTCAACTGAGCAGCATCCCTTCTAACACAGAAAGGGGCTTTAAGAGCTGTGCAAAATGAAAGTTTGGGGGGCTAGGAGGGTGTAAAGGTCTAAAGACACTTGGCTTGAAGCCTTCAACCTGGGTTTGACTCCTGGCACCATATGATCAGATGAGCATCACTGGGTGTCACCCTGGACACCCCTGAGCACTGCCTTGGTGGTTGCCAGCATCACAGGGCCTGAGCAGCATGCCATCCTTGGGCTTTTGCCTTGAGCTGCCAGCTTGGTCAGCCAAGTATCACTGGGAGTACGTTTGGACCCCTGAAGCACCACCCGAGAGTCCCTCTAAATCAAGCAATTATTTCATTAAAGGTGAAAGACATAAGGACAGGGAAGACGCAGTAGTAAAACACTAATAGTTGTGGTACTGTCACATTCCTGGTGTGACAGTACCACACACCAGGATGGTGACATGTATCTGGCAGACGACCTCACGACTGAGGGGGATCTATTCCTAAGTCCAAGCCTAAAAAACAAGGTACTAGTGAGAGGAAAACAGGTTTTAACAGGTGGTAGCAACCCAGGAAGATCCCAAACTTGTCTCTCCTCAAAATTCTTATTGTCTGGGGGCCAGAGAGATAGTACAGTGGGTAGGTCACTGCCTTGCATTTGCCGACTCAGGTTTGATCCCTGGTTTCCCGTTCGGTCCCCCAAGTGCCACCAGGAGTGATTCCTGAGCAGAGCTGGGAATGAGAATATGCCCTTGACATGGCAGGGTGTGACCCCTCCCCCACAAGAAAACTCTTACTCTTGGGTTGGGGCTTGGAGTGTGTAAGGGTTGGTGGAGGACACACATAGGCCAACACAAAAAGAGTGGTGGGCTGCTGGGGGAGGAGTCACGTGTCATGCTGCCATTAGTGCTTCCTTGACATCACGGGGATACACTGACCTGTTCTGTCTAAAATTCAAGATGGCATCATTAAGGTCCGTCTCCAGAGTCAGTGATATCATCGTGAATAAGACATCTCTTGTTCTTTTCCTCTTATCTGTGATTGGCCCCTAGTTTCACAATAAACTCATTTCCAGGAACATTTTTTTAACATTTCAGGAAAGGCAGAAATCAGGTGTAAGTTAAAGGTCCAAAAATTCAGTGGAAAACAAGATGGAGTCTCTAGTGCTGCTCACTTTGAATTTCAAGTAGACTGTCTCAAATTCCTATCCATTCTTAGGAAAGGCTGAAATTGACATTCCGGCACGTAGTAAATTATGGGGCTGGAGCGATAGCACAGTGGGTAGGGCATTTGCCTTGCACATGGCCAACCTGGGTTCGATTCCTCCGCCCCTCTCGGAGAGCCCGGCAAGCTACCGAAAATATCTCGCCCACACAGCAGAGCCTGGCAAGCTACCCATGGCGTATTTGATATGCCAAAAACAGTAACAACAAGTCTCACAATGGAGACGTTACTGGTGCCGGCTCGAGCAAATCTAAGAGCAACAGGATGACAGTGATACAGTGATTAAAATTATGACTGGTAGAGTGGAGCAGAGCATACGTGACCCCATTCTGTGCCTATTGTCTTTGAAGTTCACATTCTACAGATGATCTGACCTTACAGCTACAGCTATGCTTCTTGTGTGTGTGTGTTTGTGTGTGTGTGTTTGTGTGTGTTGCTTGGGATCAAGTCTATCCCACACATGAGAGGCAGTCACCTTACCACTGAGCTACTTCCTCAACCCAAAGCATGTTGCTTAACCCTGCTAACATAGTAGAGTCACTGTGAAACTTTAAAAAAAAGTCTTCAAACACACAACTGTTGGCTAAGAGTTTGCTGCAGTGTCCTGGGTTTGCTGGTACACCAAGGGTGTACATCTGACAGGTGTACCCAGGGGTCTACATCTGACAGGTCAGATAAGCAACTGATTCTGTTTTTGGTGTGCGGGCCATATCTGGTGATGCTCAGAGGTTACTAGTTCTGTGCTGAGGATCACATTACACCACTCCTGGTGGTGTGTGGGGGACCCTGTGGGATTCTGGGAATTGAACTGGACCAGTTGTGTCCAAGGCAAGCAGCCTACCTGCTGTACTATGGGCCCAGCCTCAAAAGCAATTGATCCTACAGGATGGAGAGTCAGGAAAGCAAGTGGACAGAGAAGCAGGAGCATGAAGAAGGGTACAGAAATCTTATCCCATCAGTAGATTCTACATTATGCTCTAGACTTATGCCCTATTTGATTTCTGCACAGGAATTGGGAACTAAATATCTTTAAGAATATTTTCAGGGGAGAAAACAAATTCTTGTGCTCTGAAAACATAGATTTCTGCACCATCCCACTTCCCATCTCCTGCCAGTGCAAGGATCTGAGCTGTGAGTGCATTGGAAAAATAGGGCATGAAAAACAGGGGTCTCACGACTCTGACAGGGCGGGGCATCTTTATTTGCAGGACACAAGCATCTTGTGTGCAGTTGATGACATTCAGCTACTGCTCGATGACCATGTGATAAAGACGCAGACCATGTGCGGCTCCCCATTCATCAAACCCATAGAAGCAGAGTGTCGGGTAAGAAGAAACGTTTTATAGTTCATGATGTCCCGTGAACTCTTGTTCTAAGAGGATGCACTGGTCTTCAATTCTCAGTAATAAACAAACTCACTTTTTCCTATTTGGAAAAATGTTACATGACGCTGAGAGCACTGTGCATCCATGTAAGCGTATGACTCATTGAACCTTTGTCAGAAAGGAAGATGAGATCTCAGTGCACCAAATAAAGCTCCATTAGGAAAGCCCATGGGTTCGAGCAATCTAGAACATCAGCTACTCAAGAGTAGAAATTGTCCTCCTTTGCTTGTTGCTGGTAGAAGTGGCTGTAGCCAATGTTTAAGACATTGGAATCAGACCGTCTGCATTCAGATTCTAAAACTGCTCCATATTACATCCATGACTTCAGACAAGGTGCTCAAACTATTGTCTCTATAGTTACTGCATCTATAAGGTGATATTTGCAATATCGCCCCTTGAATCTGTTGGATCAAATTCACTTCAGAGGGAGGGTTAAGAGGAAGGCATCAGGGGCTGGAGTGATAGCACAGTGGGTAGGGCGTTTGCCTTGCACGCGGCCTACCCGGGTTCGAATCCCAGCATCCCATATGGTCCCCTGAGCACCGCCAAGGGTAATTCCTGAGTGCATGAGCCAGGAATAACCCCTGTGCATTGCCGGGTGTGACCCAAAAAGAAAAAAAAAAAAGAGGAAGGCATCAGAGTTGAGGTTTGGAACGTTTGTGGGGTTTTTTTTTTGTGAGGAGAGTCACACCTGGCAAGGCTCAGGGATTACTCTTGGCTCTGCATTCAGGAATTAATCCTGGCATTACTTGGGGAACTATAGGAGGTGCTAAGGATTGAACCAGGATTAAACCTGGGTTGACTGCATGCAAAGCAAATGCCTACCCACTGTACTGAGTTTGGCTCAGAATTGGAACATTGTAGGCATGAAATCCTATCCTTAACAGTGTTATAAATCATGATGCCTAAAATTTAAGTGATTAAAAGATTTCAAATGAAATAAAAATGAAAAAGAATGAAAATCAATTAATTTTATATTCATGACACCTTTTGACCACCAGCTATGTAATTATAATAATCATTATTCATCATTCCCCTGTAACATGAACACCATGAAGGCAAAGCCTTTTGTTTATTTCACTCTTTGCTATGCTCACGTAGCACAAGGAGTGCTCAGTGTTTGTCAAACAAATAAGTGAGAAAATAAATGAATTAGCCTTTATCACTCAGTCAGTGGGCCTGTGATGCAGAGTGGCAGGTTACTGATTCAGATATAAAATACTAAATTCACAGAAGTGGGAAGAAAAACTAGTTCGTGTGCAGGAAATTCTGGAAGCCTGGTTGAAATGTCAAGCCACCTGGCTCTACCTAGAACCTATCTTCAGTTCAGAGGATATCATAGCCCAGATGCCAGAGGAGGGCAGGAAATTTGCCATCGTTGACAATTACTGGAAAACACTCATGGCTCAAGCGGTAAGTTTTGACCCTCTCATACATCTTGCCATCAGAAATGTGGGAGTTGACACTGCCGTTCCTTATTGTACATTGTAGTCAGGGTCTTAAAAATTATAAATGAGTTAGATTCTTGCATGTGCAATATGTTGTATTTTTTTCTCAGTTCAAAAAATGTTATTAAATATTCACAAAATAAATAACAATATAGAAAGTGGAAATCTTGTGACACTGTGATTCCCTAAGGTAACTGTTAGTAATTTATGCAATTTAGTTTTCATACCTACTGGAATAGAAGACTTTCTTTGTCTCTTTTGAGCCACATTTAGCAGTGCTCAGGGACTATTTCTGGCTCTGTTTTCAGGAGTGACCTGTGGTAGTTCTCAGGGGACCATATGAGGTGGAGAGTAGAAGATTTTCTTATAGAGCAGTGCAATAAAGCTTTTATATAAATTGGGAATATGTTTAGAATTCAAATAATCACCCACATTCAGTAATCTAACAGATACATATTCAGCACCTACGATGACTAGACATTGTGAAAGAGGTCAGAACATATTTGAAGATGACTAGACTATGATGTCTACTTGTATAGAACTCACTATGTTGTGAAGAGACAAACTTAGAAAAAAATCTGAGTTATATGCAGTTTTTAGTGCGTGGAAGGTGATTTAATTATCTAGGATCATCAAGAGGCCTCCACAGGGATTGTGACTGAGAAAAAGAAAGTCTTGAAGGATGAATTCGAGGGATGTGCAAGATAACCTGGTGATCAGGTTGTTTTCCTATTGAAGTCAAATGTGTGCAAATGGGGCACATCCATAAAGAAGTTGTCCCAAGGGAATCTATCTGCCAACTTCGTATTAGTTAAAGTCCTTTGTAATAACAGGAACGTACTCAGAGCTGCTCAGACAAATGAGTATTTCATGTAACTCAAGAGCAAAGATGGTAGATCCCAAAAGAATGGATCTAGAAACTAAAACTCTCTCTCTCTCTCTCTCTCTCTCTCTCTCTCTCTCTCTCTCTCTCTCTCTCTCTCTCTCTTTCTCTCTGTCCACCCCCCACCAGACTGTAGTCACATAATGAAAAATGATCTCCACAGAAGAGCAAGTGTCCCTCTTACAAAGGGCACCCCCAGATTAAGAGGGGATATCATATCCTAAAATCCAAAATTCCAGAATCAAAATAGAATGTGCTCGATTGGTTTCAAATGTCCAACCTAGGCCCAGTCAGTCATGATCTTGCCACGGGGGTGTGTGTTACATAAGCATTCATCTGGTGGGATTAGGAGACAGGGGAGGAGAGGTTACTAGTTGGTGGACTGGTTACCCACTCATTACAATGACCAGTCTTCAAATATCTGATGATTCTGATTTTTTTTGGACGGATCCCAGGTAAAAGATCCCAGGGTTCTAATGGCAGCAGACCAGCCACGGATGTCTGAGAAACTTCAAGAAGCCAACGTCCTTTTGGATGAAATCCAGAAGGGGCTAAACGATTACTTGGAAAAGAAGAGACTGTTTTTCCCCAGGTACCCATTATTTACCATTTGTTTAGAGTTGCCCTCTGTTTACCAGTTGACCTCTCTAGGTAGAATTACGCTTTTCAGACTGAAAGTTGGCGTGTACTTCCTGAGTCTCCATTCCTCAAGAGACATCCCAGGGGTAAGGGATTTCTTTATAGTCTTCCCCCGCCCCTAGTGTTTGGTTCATACCTGGTGGTGCTCAGAGGTTCCTCCTGGCTCTGCACTCAGGAATCACCCCTGGTGCACTCAGGGAGGGGACAATATGGGGCGCTGGGGATCGGGTATGCTCCATACAAGCTAAGCAACTTACCCATGGTACTATCTCTCCAGCCCCTACGTAGTCATTTTTTAGAGTGAGGTTGAATGAGCAGCAGTGGGAACTGAACACACACTTTGACTGATCAGACTTATTAAATACCCAATTAGGGGGACAGAGAAATCATGATTAAGAACCAGATTTAAACAGACTCAATTCCTGCCCTTCCATTTACTAATCCTGAAAGCCTCAACAAATGTTTCCAGGTTTCCCATTGTAAAATGAGAGACACTACTTACCCCCAATCTCATATATTTATTGTTCAGGTTAATGAGATCCTGTATTTAAGCCTTCAGCACCTAGACTATTTTTTTTAAATGTAGGCTAATTTATTTTCACCATCAATTTTTGTAATTTCTGGTAGCTATGTCTCCAAATGACTCTGTTCTTCTCCTCACAATAACAATTGTTCATCTGCATAAAATTCAAGGTAGTGGTAGAAGACTAGTTCCACGCAAAAAGGTCCTGACTTCTGATACTCCATCCAAATTTAATTCACCATCAATGGCCCTACCATGCCATTTTGCTTTAGTGAGCATGTAGGCTTAATTCTGGTTTACCTTTAAGAAAAGTTAGTTTTAGTGTTTTCTTATCTGGAGACAGTTTCCTTCTTTCACTTAAAAAAAAAAAAAGTGGTGGGTAAGGGATCCTTTGAAATTCTAGAAATGTCCTTGGTGTCTGTTTAGTGCAGCATTTTCCATGGAACTTTCTTCAGCGATAGTAATGCTCTATATCTGTGCTGTCTAACACAGTATCTATTAGCCATTTATGACTATTTTGCACTCTAAATATGGTCAATGTGACGGAGAAAGTAAAATTTAAATAGCCTCCAGTGGCTAGTAGCTTCAGAACAATAGCACTGTCTATAGCACTGTGGTCCAGTTGTTCATTCATTTGCTCAAGCGGGCACCAGTAACTTCTTCATTGTGAGACTTGTTACTGTTTTGGGCATATCGAATATGCTACGGGGAGCTTGCCAGGCTCTGCCATGTGGGCGGGATACTCTCGGTAGGTTGCCAGGCTCTCTGAGAGGGACAGAGGAATCGAACCCAGGTCGGCCGTGTGCAAGGCAAACACCCTTCCTGCTGTGCTATTGCTCCAGCCCATGGCCACTATTATTATTATTTCTGATAAAAGTAGGACTACTGGCCAGCCCAACTACAGAATTTGCCATATGCTCTAGGTTCTTTTTTGTATGAATTTATTCAACTCAAAATAGTTCATGAGATCAGAACTATTATGATTAATATCACCATTTCATGAACAAGAAACAGAAACATACCAAAAATAAAACAAACTAAGAATAATAAATAAAAAAACCAAGGCTGGTAATGGACAAGCTGGAATTCAAATTCAGATAATCTCTGTACAATACTGAGTTAATTTAACTTCTAATATTAATTTTCTCCCAAAATTATATTCTCTCTCTTTCTTTAGAAATTTGAGTCTAATTTCTCTCTCCCTGTCTCTGTTTCTCTCTGTCTCTTTTTGTCTTTCTGTTTCTGTCCCTGTCTCTCTTTCTCTGTCTCTGTCTTTCTCTCTCTCTCTCTTTCTCTCTCTCTCTCTCTCATACACACATAATCTAAGATAATCTAAGTGCATTTTCATTAAGCCTTGGCACACACTTTGAAAATATTTACATGCACAGATTTTATTTTATTTTAGGGGCCATGGTCAATAAAACTGTTAATGTAGGATTTTTTCAATAAAATACTCCAGCACCCTCCACCCCCAGGGTCTGCTTCTCCCCATCATTGTTTTACTATCCCATTCCAACCCCCCCCACCCTCCCATGGTAAGCTCCCTACTGAAGATCCATTCCCCATTTCCGTTGCCTTTGGGCATTTTTTATTCTCCTATTATGTTTTTTGAATCTCATATATTAGAGAGAAATTTCACCTGACATACACATATTTCATTTTAACATGAAGATCTAGGGTGATTTAATTACAAATTATACAATATAATTTTTATTTCTACGGCCATTAAGCTGTTTTATTCATTATCAGACATTAGAGGTAATGTGGATCTATAGAAATCACCTGTTTGAATTTCATCTGGATTGAGAGAAATTGACAGCCTCATTATACTTGGGCTCATCAATCAACAAATAATTATGGAATTCTTCCTATCTGCTCAGCACTGCAGCTAGAGTATCTTGTTACATAACATAGTTTTTCTTGTGACACACCAAACCACCCCCAAATGTAGCTTAAAACAGAAAATCTATTTATTTAGCTCATGTTCTTGTGGGGTGGCAAATTAAGCAGAATTCAGCTAAGTAGTTTATTTGGTCTCAATAGGACTAATTCCTGTGACCACTATCAACCTGCATTTGTTAGTCTCAAGTATTTTGGTGTTTGGCTGCATGTTGGCTAAGGCAACTGGGATAGCTGGGACCACATATGTGTAACAGAATACCGTCTTGGACTTAGTCACACGTCGGTGGTCACAGAGATCCCAAGAGATCCCAAGAATAGCAAGAATGGAAGCTCTGAAATCTACTGAGGCCTAGATTTGGCATTTGCACAAATGTACATTTGCCACAGTCTGTTCACGAAAGCAGGACACATACCGGCCCAGATTCAAGAGAGATGAAAATAGACTCCACTCCAAGCAGTAGCATTGCTAATTTTATAACCCACCAAATAGACTGAAAATCCGCCCCCTCTTATCTGGGAAATTTTAGCCTAGTGGTCATTGTAGAAGTTATCCCCCCCCCCCACACACACACACACACTATTTTCTTTTCTTGATTGAAATTCTGTGGCTTTCAATACTGTTAATGATGGTTTCTCATAATTCTAACACCACACAATATCCAGTGTACCCACTTACCTGTCCCTTTTAGCCCATTGAGGAGGAGGTCCCTTCCTCCCCCACCAACTCAATTGTGTAGATCAGTTCTCTTGTTGTATTGCCTTTGACCTTTTGTTGCCACCATGCGGTGTAACTTTAAGTGCCACATATGAGAGAGATTACTCTGTATCTATCCCTTTCTTTCTGACTAACTTCACTTAGCATGATATCCTCTACTTCCATCTATGTTGGTGAAAACTGCATGTTTTTTTTTTCTTTATAAGAGGTGCCTAGTATTCCGCTGTGTTTATATACCACAATTTCTTGATCCTTTCATTCATATTTGAACACTTGGGTTGTTTCCATATCTTGGCTATTGTACTAAGTGTAATGGTAAACATAGGTGTACATATATCTTTTTGAATTAATATTTTTGTGTTTTGGAGATAGGTGCTAAGAAGTGGTATCTCTGAGAAGTATGGCAGTTCTACTCCTATTTTTTTTATAGATCTCCATATTGCTTTCCATAAAGGCTGAACCAGATGACCTTCCTACCAACAGTGAATGAGGGTTCATTTCTCACCACAATCCTGCCAGCAATGGGCTATTTCCAGACTTGATAGCCCATGAATATTTTCTGAGTGTTTGTCAGCAATGGAATTGCTTTGGGACTGCAGCAAGGGAATGAAGTTGTTGGATTAGCTCTAATTTGTTTTCTTAATAATTTTTGGCTTTAGGCCCATACCTGGCAGTGCTTGGGGGCTCCTCCCCACCTCAGCACTAGGGGTTTAATCTTGGCATTGCTCAGAGGACCATCTAGTGCCAGAGATTGGGCCTGGACTGCCTTGTGTGGAAACAAATATTCAGCCCATTGGTATGTCTCCCTGGTCCCATTATCTCTAATTCAAAACATGGTAAAGTACTTTGCATACCTCAAATACTCTTGTTTAATACATGTAATATTTACTCTGGTACCTGGAGTTAGTAATACCAACATAATATTCTTTTTCTTTCTCCTACCTGGTGATTCATAGCACTGACAGCACATTAGGATAATCTGGGAGCAAGGAAGGGGTGTTTGTTCTGTTTATTTGTTGGTGTGGGGGCTTTTTGTTTGTTTGTTTGTTTGGTTGGTTGGTTGAATTTTGGATTTTGAGCCTTAGCTGGCAGTGGTCAGGCATTTAAAAGGACCACTTCCAACAATGCTCAGAGAATATGTAGTTCCAGAGATCAAACATGCAGGTCCCACCTGCCATGCATGCACACCAGCCCTTTGAACTCAAATAGGATCAAGGATTTTTTTAAAATGTAAATCCCTCGACCCAACTCTAAATTAAGTAGGCTCTCTGGGCAACTAAATCTTAGAGTTCCAAATTATACAGATGATTCTAAAGTGACGCTAATGTGGAGAATCTCTGTTCTATCTAAAACTCTTGGAACTGGTAGGTTGCTTTGAACTACTCCCAACCGTATTAAACTCAGATACCTCAGCTTCCATTCCTTCTCTTGCTCTGAAAGAAAACCATGTCTACCCAAATGAAAACATGGTGGAGTTGAAGTAGGCCTTCAAGAAGACTACAAACTATATCTGGTATCTACTAGGGTGTCATCTGTTGAACCCTATTACCTTGTTGGGGGAAAAAATTCCTTTGAAGAGATTTCAGTTGCTGTCTGCCTTTGCTTTGAAATAGATTCTTCTTCCTGTCAAATGATGAGCTGCTGGAGATCTTGTCAGAGACAAAAGACCCACTGCGGGTGCAGCCCCACTTGAAGAAGTGCTTTGAAGGGATTGCCAAGCTGGAGTTCACAGAAAATCTGGAGATCGTGGGCATGATTAGCTCAGAAAAGGAAACCGTTCCATTCAATAAAAAAATTTTCCCAGCGGAAGCCAGAGTAAGTCCCCTTCCCCATATCTTGGTTTTGTTTTTTGTTTTTCCTTCTCCATGACAGAGCAAAGCAGAGAAAGGCAGAGAGGCTCGACTACTCACTCGGTTAAGTATTGCGATTCTAATCTAAACTGTGTGGGTGGAAAACTTGGGTTCTGTGATTTAATGACTGGGCGACTTTGAGAAGTTACTTAATCGTTTCAAGTCTCAGTTTGCCCATCTCTAAGGTGGGGGTTGTTTGCCATACACATGACACAGTAAATATTTGGAAAGATTTCACCTAAATGATGTGAAGGCAATAATAGGAATAAGCCAAATTATGAGTGTTCCAAGATCTACAAGAAGAGACACCCAACTAGTTGGACGCCTGGAACTGCTGTGTTCTTGAAGATTTTGGGGACAGTGCTCAGAAGGGACAATAGTACCATGCAATAGAATAGTATGAAATCTAGTACCATTTAATTTAGATTTTTATGTATTTCCTTTTGTAAAGAGCCAATTTCTTCTCCCCTGGACACTAATAGCATCTGCAAGTGGAAATAGACCAACTTACTTGTCTGGACTTTGTTCACCATTTTTGCCTCCTACACATCTAAGCTGGACCAACCAGGAGCCATAAAACCAACCACTGCAGATACCTGAAATCATAAAACTGAACAGTTTCCTGCACGTTCTGATTGCCTGTTGGGCTTAATTAAGTCAGAATGTCTGGGAATCCGCATCAGGTAACTGCTTCTTTCAAAAAAGAACCCAAGATTGCTAATGCACATTGCTCCTTAGAAAGAAAAAGTGCATTTTTTATTTTATTTATTTTTAATTGAGGCATGTTTGACATATAACACGCTAGTTTCAGGTCTGCAATATTTGTGTACATTGCAAGACAGTCACCACAAGTCTGTTACTGTCTACCAACTGTGCAGAATGACAATTTTTTTTTGCCATGACAGTTTTTTAATCCTTTTAGAAATTTCCGTCTTCACAGTACAGTATTAAGTATGCAACAGTGCTCTACATTACATCCCATGTCTTACTTATTTTATAACTTGCACAGGTTTGCTTTTGTTTGGGGACAGCACAGATATCTCCACCCTTATTGCTGAACTCCACACATTTCCCCACTCCACATATTCTCTATTTTTTGGTTTTGTTTCATTTGGGGTGGTCCGACCCAGCAGTGCACAGGACTTATTCCTAGCTCTGCACTCAGAGATCACTCCTGGCATTCTCGAGAGAACATAGGTGGTGCTAGGGATTGAACCAGCCAGCGTGGCCTGGTGCAATGCAAGTGCCTTACCTGCTGTACTATCTCTCCACCATTATATTGTTTTGTCTCTTTAACCTTTGGACCCTTCTCATTCCCTTTGCCTGTCTTCCCACAGACTCCCACAGCCCTGGCCCCTGACATCCACCAGTCTATTGTCTGTGTATAGAGGGGCTGGGAGCTGGGGGCGTTGAGGGGGCGGAGAGGAGGGAGGCAGTTGCTGTTGCTTGCTGTTTGTAGATTATGAGGGTGGACGGGGAGTCTCTCAAGCAATGCCCAGGAGGTCCAGGGGCTGCTCCCAGCAGCACTGAGCCAACCAGGCTGGAAGATTCAGTGCTTGGCCCTGGTGATGTGATGCCATTTAGACCCAGTAGTACTGGAGAGTCCAGGCTCAGGGGACTATACAGGACTGGGGATCAAACTTATGGTTTCCCGCATTCACGGCAAGAACTTAATTCCTTTGAGCAATTTCCCTGCACTGGGATTGGGGGAGGGGTAGGCGGGCACGGAGGTTATTTTTGTTCCACATACAGCTCTTTATCCTTCTCTGACAAATTTTGCTTATCACTTATGCCCTCAGGGTCTGTCCGTTATCATAAGTGGCAAGATTCATTTTCCTTTTTTATTATTTTTTTTTCCTGGCTGAATAGGAATTCAATATATGTTGGCATACATGCATATGTCACTTGTGCCACATTTTGTTAATTCACTCCCACGTGGACATTTAGCTGAACCCCTTCCCAGAGAGTGGCGGTGACAAACAATACCCCAATAAACGCACTTTATTTCATTATCGAAATATGTCGTTTGCCTCCCAAGAAATGATCTGTTCCGTGACATGAACGAAAAACATGTTCACCACACAATCCCTTCACGAGACAGGCACCGCCTGGAACACAGAACGTGTGAAAAGGTTACAAACTATGTCTTGTCAGTCTCGGGACATGGGGCCTTTGAAAGCTTCTCTCCCACTTGCTCAGAGACACAGGCCGATTCTGCTCGCTCGCCGGTGCTCCGGGCTCGCTCCCTTGCTGCCTCTCCTCTCTCGCCTTGCAGGGCATGGTGGAGAAATGGCTGCAGCAAGTGGAGCAAATGATGTTGGCCAGCTTGCGGGAAGTCATTCGACAAGGCATCGAGGCATATGTGCAGGTAAAGGAGAACCAGAAGACGCTTGTCAGGGTGTTGGTACAGCCACAAGAACTTTGGGGAGCAGGTGAAATGGGTCAGTTCCACCTACGCCTTTGTTTTTCCTCTCAAAACCCTCCCCTGCCAGGTAACAACGGCCTCTCTGTGCCTGTCTCTTTTTCCTTATAAATCCCAGGATAGGTGTTTCTGCTGAACCATTTGCAGTTGGAAACAGATGACACAAAAGAAGCCACAACTGTCTGGCTGCTAGTGGCCATTCCTATCTATAAATGAATTGAAGGCACAGGTCAATTTTCAGCTCCTTGCAACTAAAATGCCTGCCAGTAGATATGTGTGTGTGTCTGTGTGTGTGTGTGTCTGTGTGTGTGTCTGTGTCTGTGTGTGTGTGCGCATGCGTGCACGATACACATGCCCTGTATGGATAATGGTATAACTCTTTATATTCCTGAAGGTCTAAACAGAACAGGTCTTTGGGGGTGCGAGGTGGAGGAAAGCGGTCCACACCCAACAGTGTTCATGGTCTATTCCTTGCTTTGTGCTCAAGAGTCACCTCTGGCAGTAGTCAGGGAACCATATGCAACACTGGGGATTTGAACCAGGGTCCCGACCTTTGTTGCCACATATCAGGCATGTGTCTCACCTCCTGCATTTCCTCATCTCGTGAAGGGTCTTGTAGGAAGCTGTAGAGAAGAGAACCTGGAGCCAGTAAGTCTTCTCCCCAGGAAGGTGAACATCAGCTCTCAGGATCATTATTCTCCCTTCCTTGGGTGCCCTTTCTTCTCACTCTCAGTCCCTCACTCTGACTCCCAGGACCTTTCCATCAACTGAGGGAACCTATTCAATATACATGGCACTAAAGTGCTGGAGATGGAACCTACGTACGATCCCTGTCAGCGGGATCAGCACTATAGACTGAAGACTACAAGACTGTCATCGATGTCCATGGTACCACGGACGCTCCAGGAGCAGCACCTTGGGGACTCTCTATCCCCATGACACATTCAAATCAAAAGAAAACAAAAAATGTGAAAAAAAAAGAAATCCTAATCCCCGAATGGAATTAGGTCACACTGTGCATCAATAGCAAGAGTCAGTAAATGGTTTCTTGCAAATGACCATAGTAAATTTTTCAGCCCTGTAGTCCCACATACTAATCACAACTATGAAAACTATGTGAAAGCCATCATAGATAATGGGTCAATGATGGTTTACATATCACATGCAGCTTGTTTACAAAACCAGGGATGGTCAGATCTATGGCTGTGTGGGGTGGGGTGTAATGATTAGGAAATCTGCCACAAGCTTTTGTTTTGTTTTGGTAAACTGTAGCCTTTTTTTTTTCCTTTTGGGTCACACCTGGCGATGCACAGGGGTTACTCCTGGCTCTGCACTCAGAAATTACTCCTGGTGGTGCTCAGGGAACCATATGGGATGCTGGGAATCGAACCCGGGTCTGCTGCATGCAAGGCAAACACCCTGCCCTCTGTGCTATTGCTCCAGCAGGTAAACTATAGCCTTCAAGGGCTGGAGGGATAGCACTGTGATAGGGTGTTGTAGGGCATTTGCCTTGCATGCAGCCAACCAGGGTTTGATTCTTCTGCCCCTCTTGGAGAGCCCGGTAAGCTACTGAGAGTATTTCGCCTGCACGACAGAGCCTGGCAAGCTACCCATGGCGTATCTGATATGCCAAAAGCAGTAACAACACATCTCACAAAGGAGACATTACTGGTGCCTGCTCGAGCAAATAGATGAGCAACAGGATGACAGTGACAGTGACAAACTATTACCTTCAAAAGAGTGGTGATGACAATAACTTCTGAATAACACCTTGATACATCACTATAAAATTCCTGGATGTCAGAGCGTGATTTGAAAATATAGTTTTTAAAAGAATTGAGATTGTTGGTGACAGTTTTTCTCTCTCAAAATTCAGGGAGAAGAAAGTAAATAAGTAATCCCAGAGAGCTTGTGCCTTGTGGCCTGAGAGGGTGGGAAAGGATTTTGCTTCTGTTGTAGGGATAGAGGGTGACCTAAAAGGTTAGTTTAACTCACAGGAGATGAACTGACGGTACCACATGACCCATCCCACTTTCTCAGGTCCCTCGCAACGAGTGGGTCTTGCAGTGGCCTGGCCAGGTGGTCATCTGTGTCTCCTCTATCTTTTGGACCAAGGAGGTATCAAATGCCCTGGTAGAAAAGACCCTCCCGGTAAGTGGAAGCTCTTACTTGTCTGGAAGCTCAGAGAGCAGATTCAAGATCCAGCAGAAGTGGAATGACTTGTCATTAAAGTGGTTATGTTTTCTAAACAGTCAAACCCAAAATAACCAGGTCCATGATGCCACAGAAACTAGGGTTCTTTTTTTGGGGGGGGTCACACCCAGCGATGCACAGGGGATACTCTTCGCTTTGCATTCAGGAATTACTCCTGGTGGTGCTCGGGGAACCATATGGAATGCTGGGAATCGAACCCGGGTCAGCCACGTGCAAGGCAAACGCCCTACCCGCTGTGCTATCAATCCAGCCCTGAAACTTGGGTTCTTATGGGAACTGTGAGGCTGAAAATTTGGAATTGGGGATGAGGTGTGAGGGAGGACATTCAGGCGAGGGTGGGTAGATAGATGGCACCATTTAGACAGAGGGGAGAATGGAATGTAATTAGTGGTCCCCTACTCCCTGTATTCCCCCCAGGAGTTTCTGCAGAAGAGCAACGACCAGATTGCACAGATTGTCAAGCTGGTGCGAGGGAAACTGAGCAGTGGGGCTCGACTCACCCTCGGAGCCCTGACTGTCATTGACGTCCATGGTGAGTGAGCAAGGTGACCCCCCTGGCACCCTGGGTACTCGAGGCCTTTTCCCATGGGTGAGCGACTTCAACAATGGAAGGTGGGGGCTTGACAGAGGCAATCCAGAAGCCTCTGTGCCTCTCCATCTTCTGTTTTCCCTTGCAGGCCCCACTCTTAGTTCCAGGCTAGAGCCAGATCCAACCTATGCGTTGATAGCCCCTGCGCTGTCTGGCATTTGCCAACTTGGGCTAACTATAATAAATATATTCTTTTTTTTTCTTTTTGTGTCACACCCGGCAACGCACAGCAGTTACTCCTGGCTCTGCACTCAGGAATTACCCCTTGGCGGTGCTCAGGGGACCATATGGGATGCTGGGAATCGATCCTGCATCAGCCGTGTGCTAGGCAAACACCCTACCCGCTGTGCTATTGCTCTAGCCCCTAATTAATAGAGTTTTGAATACTCACCAGGTGTCAAGCTCTGTGCTTGGCCCACAATATCTGATTTTCCATATTTTTCGTACTTGAAAGGTCTGAGGTTTGAATGGCAAATGACTTCCTAAGCAACACCTAGCTGGTATCAGAGACTGTTGTAATTGGAACCAGTATCTGATTCCAAACCCAAGAGACTAAATAAATGGGCAGTGAGATAGGGAGGGGCTGGGGGAGACATGAAGCCTTCCAGTTCTTCCTTCCATAAAGAAGAGGGGGAGCGGAGGAGGAATTCAGAGGAGGAAGAGAAGAGCAGGGAGTGCCATAGGAGGAGAAAATCAAGAAGCAGTTAGAAGGGGGAGAGGAGAAGGAATTGGAGTCTGATGTGAAACAAACCTTCATCCCCAAGGGAACCAGGGCTGGGCCAAACGGCTTGCCTGGGAACTATGTCTCTTGCTCAGGCATCCAGCTTCCTACTGGCATTTCATGGTGTCTTATTCTCCTTAAAGTTCATGGTCATTTCAATCTGCTTTCATCTGGGTGGATGGAGGAGAGGAATGTGCTCTTCACCTGGTCACCTGTTTAGCCAGTAGGGATAGTAAGTGCAGCCATGGTTATGGCCCAGAGTACCCCAGAGTGTTTGGGTTTACACACACACACACACACACACACACACACACACACACACATATCAAAAGGGTGCACATACACTGCATAGTGAAGGCATCCCAAATCCAGTCTCTTAAGATGCACTATTCTGGGGCAGAGAGATAGCACAGCAGTTATTGAATGCATTTGCTGTGTACATGGTCAACTCAGGTTTGATCCTTAGAACCTCATATGGTCCCCTGTGTACTACCCGGGATCGCCCTGGCCCTGAGCTCTGTGGATGTGGCCCAAAAGCAAAGAAGAAGGAGGAAGAGGAGGAGGAGGAGGATGAAGTGGAGGAGGAGGAAGAAGATGACAAGGACTATGATGTTTCACTTTTCTCTTGGGTTTTTTTTGTTTGTTTGTTTGTTTTGTTTGTTTGTTTTGATATCAACCTCTATTCCTGCTAAATGCCCCATGGTGTCTTTTTCTTTCCATGTCCTATTCAAATGACATAATTGTTCTTTCTTTTTTTTTAATTGAATCACCGGACTGGAGCGATAACACAGAGGGTAGGGCATTTGCCTTGCACAGGGCAGACCCGGGTTTGATTCCTCTGTCCCTCTCGGAGAGCCCGGAAGCTACCGAGAGTATTCCACCCTCACGGCAGAGCCTGGCAAGTCACTTGTGGAATATTCGATATGCCAAAAACAATAACAGGTATCACAATGGAGACGTTACTTGGTGCCTGCTTGAGCAAATCGATGAACAACAGGATGGCAATGCTACAGTGATATACCATGATAAACTTTCATGTTTGAGTTTCAGTCGTATAATGATCAATGCTACAGTGATATACCATGATAAACTTTCATGTTTGAGTTTCAGTCATAAAATGATCAAACACCCATCCCTCTGCCAGTGCACATTCTCCACCACCAATGTCCCTAGTATTACCCCTTTCTTTCCAACCCTCCCCCATCTCTATGGCAGACAATTTCCCCCCTACTCTCTCTCTACTTTTCGGCAATATGGCTTGCAATATAGATACTGAGAGGCTATCAAGTTTGGTCCTTTATCTACTTTCAGCACACATCTCCCATCCTGAAAAATTCCTTCAACCATCATTGACTTAGTGATCCCTTCTCTATTCCAGCTGCTTGCTCCCCCAGCTCATGAGACAGGCTTCCAAATAACCCATGGTATCTTGTAAGAACCTAGATGGGGGCTGGAGCAGTAGTACAGCAGGTAGGGCATTTGCCTTGCACGTGGCCCATGTGAGTTCAATCACCAGCATCCCATATGGTCCCCCAAGCACCACCAGGAGTAATTCCTGAGTGCAGAGCCAGGAGTAACCCCTGAGCATTGCTGGATGTGACCCAAAAAGAAAAAAAAAAACAGACTAGATGGGGATTAAATTCCTCAGGAAGAATGTGAGAGCTGTTGGTATATTTTTTAAGGACTCTGCTCTGTAATGGTTTGGGTTTTATTTTAACAAAATTTTCTCACAGACAGTAAACTTACAAAGAATATCCTTTTGAAAAGTTATGTTCCTGATATCTGAACTTTGAGTTCCCATATTAGTTCTAAGCTCTCAACAGCTCTTGGACTACAGGTTACCTAAAAATTAATTAATTATGCTCATAAAATTCACTTCACAATTCCCAACAACATGAATAAATTAATTTAGACTAAGAAGTGTATGAAAGAAGTAGAAAACCTAGGAATTTATCTTCTAATCTTCTAGGTTGAATGACCTGGTTTCTCAGGCCCCCAGATGAAAATAGTATATCAAACTATGGATTTTGGGACCCCTTCTCTTGCCAACTGCTTTAGTCCAAACTAATTTTATTTTCTGGGATAACTCAAGACTCTGAAATAGGATGAAAGATTGTGTGTGGTAGGGAGGGGTGAGGGAGGGAGGATATGATACCATTTGGTTTAATTACATTAGCAACTGGTAATAGCAAATCCCTAAAGATTAGACCCTCCTAAAGTTAGAATAATTATAATAGCTAATGTTTATCTAATGTTCTTATGTGCCAGGAACATAGTTCTCTCTCTCTCCTTTTCTTTTTCTAGCTATGTCTCTGTGCATTTGTGTATAGACACATATATGTACATAAATATGTAAAAAAATGTATCTATGTACATATCTGTACAAACACCTAGAGTTGATCTTTGAACAACATGGGGTTTGCGGATACCCACCAACACATTTGAAAAATTCAATTCATGTTTTAACTCTGCTGAAATTTAACTATATATTTTCCCTTGTTATCCATAGAGGATTGGCTTCAGGTCTCCCATTCCTAAACACTTTCTGTTAACCTCCAAATCTCCAGGTCTCTCACCCTCACAAATAGTAGTTGGTTGAATCTGAATATGGAATGTGGAACCACAGATTCAGAGGGCCCACTGTATTTGTTGGGGAAAAAAATTGTTGAGAACAAAAGTGGACCCACAAAACCCAAATCCATGCTGTTAAGAGTCAACTATAGGGGCTAGCGTGATAGCATAGCAGGTAGGGCATTTGCCTTGAATGTGCCCAAGCCGGGTTTGTTTCCCAGCATCCCATATGGTCCCCTGAGCACTGTCAGGAGTAATTCTTGAGTGCCAAGCCAGGAGCAACCCCTGTGCATCACCGGATGCGACCCCCCCCAAAAAAAAAGACAATCATATCTTGATAGATCTATCAATAGGTGTGTACATCCATTTAACCCTATAAAGCAAGTGCTGTGTTCCATATGTCACAGACTATGCAGCAAAGGACAGAAGATGCACTCAGGTGGTCTGAGGTCAGGGCATGTACATTTTATGTACTCCAGTGATACTTGAGCCCAGCAGTGTGCTTTCAATACCTCTACTGAGCTGTGTGAGATGATGTATTTATGGACAGATGGGCATCCTCCCTCCAACCTTTCCTGAGAATCTCTGTTAATGAAAGAATGTGTGTGTGTGTGTGTGTGTGTGTGTGTGTTTCTGTGTCTGTGTCTCAACAGCTCGTGATGTAGTAGCCAAGCTATCCGAGGACAATGTCTGTGATTTGAGTGATTTCCAGTGGATCTCTCAGCTGCGCTACTACTGGGAGGCCATGGATGTGCAAGTGCACATGATCACCACAGAAGCCTTGTACGGCTACGAGTACCTGGGAAACTCCCCCCGGCTGGTGATCACGCCCCTCACTGACCGCTGCTACAGGTAAACTCCGGGACTCCCGAGACGCAAAGACTGAATGGAGAACTCCAGAAAGCAGACCTTCTGGGGAAGGAGGCAGGGACAGCTGGAGTTTGTACTGTTACTCTCTCTGTTTCACCTGCTCCCGTTCTAGAATTTCCCCCTCAGACACCATGAACTCCACAGTGGGGTGTTGACATGAGAATGTCTAAGAGCCCTGATGTGGTCAAACCAACAAGCAGGACATTGGTGCCCGTCCTGGTAACTGGCACAACACTTAGGTAGGGATTTTGCCAATGACAGAAATCAAGATAGTGCCTGCAGGATGTAGAGAATGACCCAGGTGACCATCAGAGTCGCCAAGGCTTTACCACCCAGTCTGCTGAAGAACTCTGGGCATTCTGTGTTCATCAAAACGCTTTGCCACTCTCCTTGGAATTCATGATATTAGAACTAGGTTATTGTGAGCGTATCAATTTTGGAATGCTTGGATATTTTTTAATTTTATAAAATTCCTCACAATCAGATCTTTTTAATTATAAAAAATAATACTTTTAAATTTTGTTTTATCAGTGTCCTCAGCCGCTTGTCCAGTGACTCTTGCCATTTGTTTCTTACTAGGTTCAGTAATCATTTCTTGACCTTCTTTTGGCCACTGGGAATGACCTCCAGGAACCTTCCACTTTAGAGAGAAAAGAGACATACTCAGACAATTAGAAGCTAATGTGTGAGCCCAAACTATGAAGGCTTATCTCTGGGGTGGTTGAACCACAGTTAAGACATCACTAATTTCCAAAACGTATCTTTCCCCTGTCGTGCCAGGTACTATGTTACTGATGTAAAACTAAACAAATATGGGTCCTGAACTCACTAGTGAGAAATAATACATTTATTTCTAGTGAGAAAATATATCTAGTGAGAAAAAATACATTTATTTCTTTCGTTTCATTAGCACTGCTGATCTTTGGAATGTGGAAGTTTAAGAGAACTTCTTTTTTCCACTTTTATTTGATCCCCTTACATATGTATATATTCACTTAACCATTCAAATGAAAACTTGACAGTAGCATACATGCCTCAGGGACAGTGTTTAGGTCTTATTTTTATTTATTTATTTATTTTTTGCTTTTTGGGTCACACCCAGCAATGCATAGGGGTTACTCCTGGCTCATGCACTCAGGAATAACTTCTGTCAGTGCTCGGGGACCATATGGAATACTGGGAATCAAACCCGGGTCGGCCGCATGCAAGGCAAATGCCCTACCCACTGTCCGCTGTGCTATTGCTCCAGCCCCAGTTCTTTTTTTAAAAAAAATTTATATATTTTTATGTACAAATTTTTTAAATTATATGTGCATAGTTCTAAGTTTGCAGTAAACAGTTATTTATTTATTTATTTCTAATGATGATGCATTAGTTGCACAATCAAACAAAAACTTAGAAAACCCTTTTCACAAAGATGGCCCTGAAAGCCAAGAACTTTGGCCTCTCCCAAAGTTGCAGCCAAAGCCAAAGCTTTGAGGGCCAGGCAGCCACAAAAAGATCCGCACACCACCCATCTTCCGAAGACCCAAATCACTGCAGCTGAGGAGTCAGCCCAGATATCCTCAGAGCAGCACCCCCGGGAGAAACAAACTTAACCATTCTGCCATCATCAAATTCCCTCTGACCGCTGAGTCAGCCAGGAAGAAGAAAACAGCACACTTGTGCCCATCGGGGTGGTCTAGGCTAACAGCACCAGAGTTGACAGGCCGTGAAGAAGCTCTGTGACATTGATGTGGCCACAGTACCCTGATTAGGCCTGAGGGAGAAAAAAAAAGGCATATGCTCTCCTGGCTCCTGACTGAGATGCCTTGGATGTTCCAAACAAAATTGGGATCATCTAAACAGTCCAGCCAACTAATTCAAAATATAATTTATTTTCACCATTAAAGAAAAAAAAATCAGAAAAATTCACCTACTCTGAAAATCAAAATCAAAATAACCCAAATCAGTCTTTTTCCTGTGTTTTGAGATTTATGCGCTGTTCTTACGTTTTCCCCCTCACTTAGGACACTGATGGGAGCTCTGAAGCTAAACCTTGGGGGCGCTCCAGAGGGACCAGCTGGGACAGGCAAGACAGAAACCACCAAAGATCTGGCCAAAGCTTTGGCCAAGCAGGTAGGGAAGTGTTGTCCACCCCTACCCTCTCTTCCCACCCCCTCTCTGTTCCATGGTTCAGGAAAGACATCAGGAAATGGAAGACGGTTTAGGTGTAGTGTAGCAGGCAGAGGGAGGGGGGCCCGGGTCCTCCTGTGGAACGGGAAGGAAGGAGCCCACCCCTGATCAGTGGCTTAAGGTAATCCAGATGTGGGGGAACTCATCCTATATCCTCTCTTTCTCTAGTGTGTTGTCTTCAACTGTTCCGATGGCCTGGATTACAAAGCCATGGGGAAGTTCTTCAAAGGGCTGGCGCAGGCTGGAGCATGGGCTTGCTTTGATGAGTTCAACAGAATTGAGGTAACCCTGCTACTAGACTTTCAAACAAACACAGGGATCTTTATCTGGGTTCCATGCTCCTTAATGACAGGCCTTTTGTCTTGTCCAGGCCTGCTTGCACAGAATAGGTATGAAATGAATTAAAGGAAAACAGCCCCAAGGAGACACAAGCATATTTTATGCACAGATGGATTCTCATCATACTTATTTGGTCATTCATAAATTTTTTGAGCAATACTTTATGTAAGATACTCTGCATGTGTTCATGATACAAAGATGAACGAGAAGTAGGCTAGAAGATAAGAATAGAAATTAAATGAGAGCTGGAGAGACAGTATGGGGTTAAGTGCTCACTTTGCGTGTGGCCAATCCCAGTTTGATCTCCAGCATTGCCTGTGGTTCTCCCCAGCACTGCCAGGAGTGATCCCCGAGCACAGAGCCAAGAGTAAGCCCTGAACACTTCCAGGTGTGACCCCAAAACAAAATTAAACAAATAGAATAGGATAGACGTCTATAGTAGTGGTACAGAAAAGGTATCATAAAAGAGGGTGACAAATTCTATTTGGGTGGTGAAGTGTAAATGTCAGCATACACTGTTCGATACCTAGTCTTCAAGCATGATGCTAGGAGCTGGAACAAAAATTTTAATAACTATGGATCCTACTTACACACACACATACACACATGTGAGTGCACACATGCTCACACACACATAGGCATGAAATTTTCATTTGACCAAAACTCTGGTTCATGCTCCAACTTTATTTTTTTTATTTTTTTTGCTTTTTGGGTCACACCCAGCGATGCTCAGGGGTTACTCCTGGCTTTGCACTCAGGAATTACTCCTGGCGGTGCTTGGGGGACCATATGGGATGCCGGGGATCGAACCCGGGTCGGCTTCGTGCAAGGCGAATGCCCTACCCGCTGTGCTATCGCTCCGGACCCCATGCTCCAACTTTAAATGTGAAGTTTGGGTTCTCAGGTTTTTGGGTTCAGCCTTTGCCAAGCGAAAGGGGCAAACTGCAGCAGAGCCGAGTGGGTGACTGTAAGAAGCAGGGGCTCACGTCAGCCAGTCATCCTCCACCCCAGGTGGAAGTGCTGTCTGTGGTAGCTCAGCAGATTCTCAGCATTCAACAAGCCATTATCCGGAAGTTGAAGACGTTCATCTTTGAAGGCACAGAGCTCTCTCTCAATCCAACCTGCGCTGTCTTCATTACCATGAACCCCGGATATGCTGGCAGGGCAGAGCTCCCAGATAATCTGAAGGTAAACATTAGCGCCTATAAATACTGGGTGTACTTTGTTATGTAGAATTTCTGCAAGTATATAAGGGTTTCATAGAACCAGATAATAGGATCGGGCAACATTTTCCAGCACAGAAGCAATGGTGATATGTGAGTGGTACTTGGTGCCAATGGATTAAGTTCCCCAAAAGGTCTCACAGGAGGGTGGAGGGAAACATGCATCATAGCTGATGGCCAACAGGAAACAGTTCAGGACTTTCTCTTTGGGGAGGGGGGGGTGTCCTACAGATAATGTAAATGGGAGAAGCCAGGTGGTCAGGGGAGGGACTCAAATCCACATTCACTAACTTTAGTACCTGATATTTCAACTGCTAGAAAGATATTCTGCTTACGGTGCCCTGGAACCTTATTCAGACACACCATTCTCCTCCCTTGGAATGAAAAAGTCAGGAGAGGAGCAGCCTTAGGAGGAATTTATGGAACTGGAGAGATAGTACAGGCCTTAAGGTGCTTGTCTTGTGTAGAGCTGAGCCTGGTTTAATCCCTAGCACTGCATATCTGCTTATGGTCCTCTGAGCACAGAGTCAGAAGCATTCTTGGAGCACTACTAGGTGTGGCTCAAAATGCAAAAAAAAAAAAAGAAGAAAAGAAAAGAAAAGAAGAGTGATTCCTCTACTGTAGGTAATAATAGATCTATGAAGTAGCTGAAGTAGAATTGTTTAGATTCTCTGTCTCTCTCTGTCTCTGTTTCTCTGTCTCTTTCTCCCTCCTTCCCTTCCTCTGTCCCTCCCTCCCTCTCTCTTTTGGGTCACACATAACAGAGACTACTACCAACCGTGCTTGGGGATCATTCCTCGTGGTCCCCAGGGAACTACTGTGTTGCCAGGGATAAAACCAGGGTTGATTGCATACAAGGCAGTCTTTTTTTTTATTTTATTTTATTTTATTTTATTTTATTGAATCATCATGAAATAGTACTTTCTTGTTTGGGTTACAATCTCACAATGATCAAACACCCATCCCTCCACCAGTGCACATTCTCCACCACCAATATCCCCCATATAACCCCCCCCTTTCCCACCCTCCTCCTACCTCCATGACAGACAATATTCCACATACTCTCTCTCTACTTTGGGGCATTATGGCTTGCAACACAGACACTGAGAGGTCATCATGTTTGGTCCATTATCTTCTTTAAGCATGCATCTCCCATCCCGACTGATTCCTCCAACCATCATTTTCTTAGTGATCTCTTCTCTATTCCATCTGTCTTCTCTCCTCTCCTCTGCTCATGAAACAGTCTTCCATCTATGGGGCAATCCTTCTGGCCCTTGTATCTACTGTCCCTGGGTGTCAGCCTCATGTGATGTTATTCTATACTCCACAAATGAGTGCAGTCCTTCTATGTCTGTCCCTCTCTTTCTGACTCATTTCACTTAGCATTATACTCTCCGTGTCTTTTCACTTATAAGCAAATTTCATGACTTCATCTCTCCTAACAGCTGCATAGTATTCCATTGTGTAGATGTACCAAAGATTCTTTTTTTTTTTTTTTGCATCAGGAGTTTTTTTTTTTTAAATTTTTAAATTTATTTATTTTTAATTAGAGAATCACCGTGAGGGTACAGTTACAGATTTATACACTTTTGTGCTTATACTTCCCTCATACAAAGTTCGGGAACCCATCCCTTCACCAGTGCCCATTCTCCACCACCCGTAAACCCAGCGTCCCTCCCACCCTCCCCAATCCCATCTCCCCCCCACCCCACCTTGCCACTGTGGCAAGACATTCCCTTCTGTTCTCTCTCTCTAATTAGCTATTGTGGTTTGCAATAAAGGTGTTGAGTGGCCGCTGTGCTCAGTCTCTAGCCCTCATTCAGCCCGCAACTCCCTTCCCCCACATGGCCTTCGACTACAATGTAGTTGGTGATCGCTTCTCTGAGTTGACCTTTCCCCAGAACGTGAGGCCAGCCTCGAAGCCATGGAGTCAACCTCCTGGTACTTATTTCTACAGTTCTTGGGTGTTAGTCTCCCACTCTGTTATTCTATATACCATAGATGAGTGCAATCTTTCTATGTCTGTCTCTCTCTTTCTGACTCATTTCACTCAGCATGAAACTTTTTATGCCCATCCACTTAACTACAAAATTCTTGACCTCCTTTTTTCTAACAGCTTTTTTTTTTTTTGGGTCACACCCAGCGATGCTCAGGAGTTACTCCTGGCTTTGCACTCAGGAATTGCTCCTGGCAGTGCTTGGGGGACCATATGGGATGCCGGGGATCGAACCCGGGTCGGCCGCTTGCAAGGCAAACGCCCTACCCGCTGTGCTATCGCTCTGGCCCCACCGCATACAAGGCAGTCTTAATACCTGTACTATCTCTCTGGTCCTTTCCCCCTCTTTTTATTTGCACCATCTAGTGATCTTTTCTCTCTACTGCACTCTTGCCATTTAAATCCATGCTTGATCCACACAAATAACTTTTATGAGACAGCGTGGTAGTATAAAATGTACCGGGGGTGGTTCTCAGGAAACTTATGTTCTAGTCCTGGTTCTACCTCTAACTGTACTGGGGAAAGCTCTTCTCTAAAATCTAAGGTGATAATAACAGTGGTTTATATTTATTGAGTACTGACTTTGTACCACATTTTTCTAGCCACTTCACTTCTCTGTAATGATTTGTTCTCATGATAATGAGAACGAAAGGCTATCGCAGTTTGCACATTTTGAGGTTGAAAGTACTGAGGGTTAGCAGAGTTATATGACTTGTCACCAGTGAGTAGAGAGCAGAATAAAGACATAAAGATCTGACTTCAGGGGGCTGGAGCAATAGCACAGCGGGTAGGGCGTTTGCCTTGCAGGCACTGACCCGGATTTGGTTCCCAGCAACCCATATGGTCCCCTGAACACCTCCAGGGATAATGATAATTCCTGAGTGTGTGAGCCAGGATTGACTCCTGTGTATCGCCAGGTGTGACCCAAAAAAGCAAAAAAAAAAAAATCTGACTTCAGAATTTTTCTGTCCCATCTTGGTTCTGCATGCTTAAATAACTTTTGCATCTTGGACATCAAAAGGCTCCCATAGTTGAATGATGCTTTCAGATGTCCTCACTGCACATAGGAGAATGAGATATTTTAGTAACACCAATACTTGGAAGCATCACAAACCAGTGAAGGGCCCAACATGACAACATGTATCGTATGGGGCAAACATGGAGGACAGTAAACCAGGGGAGAGCAGCATCTCTGTCTGGGGAAGATCTTTCTGCAGTGATTGTCCTCTATTCCCCCTTCCCTTGATTGTCATGGAGGGGCATAAATGATCATACTACTTATACCCAAGTGTGCAAGTTCTGAATGGCTATTTCTTTCCCAGGCCTTATTTCGGACAGTGGCCATGATGGTGCCAGATTATGCCCTCATTGGTGAAATCTCCCTCTACTCAATGGGATTTCTGGACTCTAGAAGGTACGACATATTGCCTTTCCTCTGGCATTAAAGACCCCAAAAGAACCATTTTTTTTAATACAATGGGTTCAAGGTGAGTTTCCCATAGGAAGAAACGAGAAACGTGAGAAGAAGGTTGATAGATATGGCCTTGAGGCCAGAGAGATAGTACAGCAGGTATGGCATTTGCCTTGTTCAAGGTCGACCCAGGTTTGACCCCTGGCATCCCATATGGTTCCCGGAGCAACACAAGGAGTGATTTCTGAGTGAAAAACCAGAGCATTACCAGGTGTGTCCCCAAAACCAATAAAAAAATATAATAAAATAGATCTGGCCTTGGTCCTGATCAAACCTAGACTGGGGAGTAGCCCTGATTCCCAAGTAGGACCAAGAACTCTTCACATAAACTTGAAAAGCCACTCATCTCCTCATCTTCTCCCTAGCATGCACACACACACAAATACACATATACACTGTTATATGACTTATGGCAAGACTAAAAATCATAAAATTATTCTAAGACTGTAGAGGAAAATTTAATATACTGAATCATATTGCTATCATCAGTATATGTATTTACTCCAACCATTTTAGTTATCTCTAACTCAAATGTTTCACTGTTTTCCATGACCCACATACATACAGATTATTACCAGGAATTATGAATATTCATCATAAAATGGCTTTGTTGATCAATCTTTGTGCTTTCTTTAGTGGAGCAAGATAATTCTTTTTATTTTATTTTATTTTATTTTTGCTTTTTGGGTCACACCTGGTGATGCACAGGGGTTTCTCCTGGCTCTGCACTCAGCAATTACTCCTGGCGATACTCAGGGGATCATATGGGATGCTGGGAATCGAACCCGGGTCAGCCGCGTGCAAGGCAAACACCCTACCCGCTGTGCTATTGCTCCAGCCCCAAGATAGTTCTTATTGAATGAAACTTAGAAAGATGTGAGGGAAGAGGAAGAGAGGACATACATGTTTGAGAGAGAATATGGGCTTCTTCTGAGTGGAAAGAGCATGCAAAGACACTTAGAGTCAAGCAAGCGAAGAACACGTTCAAGGAGAGCACAGGATTGAAGAAGCAAGATTAAGTTTTACATTGGACTTTTATATTGTTTATCATGATTGATTATTTTTTTTTTAGTTTCATGTGTCTCCAAAAGGCCATTAGTATCATTGTTCTTAATCCAAGAATTAGCAGTTACTCTTAATAAAAGGTATTAGCCTTCCTAGGCCAGGAGACTGGCTTGTTATATGAGGCTTTTATTTTTTTTTCTACAAGATAATTAGATTATAATGACTCGCCCATTCATTTCATTGATTTTTTTCAATTGTCAAACCTTTATTGAATCACCCGTCTTACCTAGGTGCTGGTGAGAAGCAACAGATCTTTTCTTTTAAAGGCAGGCTCAGTGGACTGGCACACGCATTGTACAAAGGTCTTGGCTCAATCCCTAGCTCCACATGATTTCCAACTACCACTGGAATGAACCTAGAGCACAGAGCCAGGATTATCCCCTGAGCACTGCTAGATGTAGATCCCAAACCAAAATAAATTAATTAATCAATTAAATCAGGGTTTAAACAGGATCTCCATATAAGGAATAGGCTTAACATGATTCCATAATCCGAGTGATTTAGTACAATGAAAGTTCATTTTTCAATCCCTGATCATCCAGAATGGATATTTATTGTTAAGGAAATTCTTCTCCAGGGCAAACCCCAGGTTAATTCTCTCTTGGCTATAGCACATGAGCATGGTGGGGTTCATGAAGGAGGTTTTTGAAGAGCCAGCCCTGGAAGCAGCTACTTCCTATCATTCACAGGCCACCTAGTTGCACGATGAGCTAGAAATGTAGTTCAACTATGTCCCTAGGAAGAATAGGAAGTGACAGTGCACACAGTACACATGTGAATTACATGCTGAATGCATTGTATTTTGAATTGGTTTGCCTTAAATTAAAAACATAATGCATTGAGAAAAAGAAAATTGCAATGTTACAAAAGTGCCTAAAAAAAGTGAGTTTCACATTTATGACACTTAGTCTTACTCTCCAGGGGTTAGCATCATTAATAATTTGGTGTATTCCTCCCAAATACGTGTGTACACGGATTCATATATGCAAATGAAAGTAGATATGCACCTAATTTTCTATAAATATAATACACATGTGTATTTGCTCTCCCCACCCCAATCATCATGTTCTATAATGCATCCTTAACATGTTTAAGTAATTTGGTGTTAAAAGGTCTTCAAGTGACAGGACTTCTCCATCAACTTCTTGAGCAAACCTGTTTCCCGAAGGGGCGGGGCACGGGTATGTTGGGAATTTGCACTGAGTAGAAGGCCCTTTGGATGTCTGTGGAGTTGCCTTTGCCCTCCCAGTCTCGCCCAGAAGATCGTGGCGACCTACCGCCTGTGCTCGGAGCAGCTCTCCTCCCAGCACCACTATGACTATGGCATGCGTGCTGTCAAGTCCGTGCTCACTGCCGCCGGCAACCTGAAGCTCAAGTACCCAGAGGAGAATGAAAGTGTCCTGCTGCTCCGAGCCTTGCTTGATGTCAATCTGGCCAAGTTCTTGGCTCAAGACGTCCCTCTGTTTCAGGTGGGTCGTGGTTTGGGATCTTGACCAAGCACTGAGGCTGAACTTCTGAATATCTCATCTTTCCTTGGCGCCCTCTCCACCTCCACCTCCATCTCCAGCCAGCATCCCTGGGAATAAATATCCTCCCCCAAATGTTGGATAATAATGGCTGGGGCTGTAGCTCAGTGGAGTTCCTGATTTCAGTCAAAATGGTTTTGCTTAAAATACATTTTCTGTTGATTTGGGGTAGTTGTTCTTATCAGACGTAATGTATTTCCTTACGTCTCATCATTTTAATGTATGTTTTCTTTATTTAATGTCTCTTGTCTCCAATGTCCTCCTCGGAGAATGGAGGCTGACATTCTCACAGATTGGTGACAACCTGTATTAATCAATGGTGGAGGTTGATTAGATATTTTCCACCCTTTAAAATTGTCTGGGAGGGAAAGATAAAACATTAAGAGATAATGGTGAAATGTGTAGTTGTGCATGAGTTTCAGTGCAGGGCAAATGAGGCATGGAATTTTTAAGATTTTTGCTATTGGTAGCTCTCTAAGAAAATTTAGAGGTCAAGAATTTAGTATTTCAGCCTTTATAATTTCTTTTGAACTCTTATTAACAGGGAATTATATCAGATTTGTTTCCGGGAGTTGTTCTTCCAAAGCCAGACTATGAAACTTTTGTGGACGTGCTCACTGCAAACATCAAAAAGATGAAACTCCAGCCAGTACCTTGGTTTATTGGGAAAATTATCCAGGTCAGTTCTCATACCTATATAGAATTCTCTCTGTCATACGATTTGCTAAAATGAAGGATGACAAGGAATTATGAAAGATTGAAACTGAGCTGACAACCTTCAGGGTTGTCTGAGTATAAAATACTGTTAAAAATTTTTAACTATCCTTTGTAGGCCAGAGAGATGGTTTAGGGACCTTCCATCCATGTGGCTGACCCCAGTTCGACCTCAGCACTCACAAGCACTTCCAGGAGAAAAGAGCCAGGAGTAACTCCAGAGTACTGGAGAGTGTGGCTAAAAAAAGTCCTGAAAAACCAATTTTTTGTGCCCTTAGTTTTTATTTCTAGAAATTAAAAACCCACTATTTCCCGTGATCATTTTCCTTGTGATTTCTTTTCTCTTTTCCTTCCTTCCTTCCTTTATTTTTAAATTTCTTATTTCCTTCCTTCTTTTTTTTTTGTTCTGGAGTTATACCTAGTAATGTTCTGGAACTACTCCCAGCTCAGTGCTCATGGAGTAACCCCAGCTATACTCAGAACTATGCCATGATGTGAAAGATACATACCATCATGAAACAAGTACAGAGATTTTTTAAAAAGTGGATTGTAATCACCCTGTCTTAACCAAGAGTGAGGATGCATCCAAGATGTCCAACCTTGGGGACTGAACCATTGTTCGGTCACCAATGGGGAAATTAGGGTGCAGTTATCGATAGATATAAAAACAGATGATTGGTAAGGAAACCACAAATGCCTCTGTATAGTCGACTTTAATGAGTGTCTTAGTGAGGCTTCATATTAACATCAAGCTTGCTTTTTTTTTTTTTTGCTTTTGCTTTTTGGGTCACATCTGGCAATACTCAGGGGTCACTCCTGGCTCTGCACTCAGGAATTACTCCTGGTGGTGCCATATGGGATGCTGGGAATCGAACCCGGGTCGGCCGCGTGCAAGGCAAATGCCCTACCCGCTGTGCTATTGCTTGCCTTTTTATAATTGCTTTATTGTGGTGGCTGGAGAGATAGTACAGCAGGTAAGGCACTTACCTTGCCCAAATCTCAACTAGGTTTGATCCCTGATATTCCAAATAATCTCCCACGCCACCAGGAGTGATCCCTGAGTACAGAGCCAGGAGTTATTCCTGAGCACATCTGAGTGTGGTCCAAAACCAAAAACCAATCTATTTTAAAATAATGCATCTTAAATCTTAGAAATCAGAGCAATTGCGTAGCAAGTAGGATACTTGCCTTGCATATGGGTTTAATCCCCAGCACCACATATGGTTCCCTGAGCACTGCCAGGAGTGATCCCTGAGTGCAGAGTTAGGAATAAGCCCTGAGCACTCCTGGGAGTGGCCCTAAATCAAAATAATAATAATAATAATAAAATAAAAGTGTTCAATATAGTTTCTATTACTATTCTTTCTCTGCCCCATAATCTTCACAATCATCAGTAGTATCATCATTTCCCAAAAGCATCATTATTTCCCAAAAACTTATTTATAGGAAAGGTCAAAGTAAAATCCAGTTTTCCACATTCAAAAATCAGAACACCTATGGCTAAAGTGATGATTTTTTTATCACTACAAAATTTATTTTTTGTATAATTCACACCGGCGTCGATCCTCAGGGTTTACTCCTGGCTTTTGCACTCAGGAATCACTCCTGGTAGTACTCAGGGGCCCATATGGGATGCTGGGAATCGAATCTGGGGTCAGCTGTGTGCAGGGCAGATGCCCTACCCTCTGTGCTATCGCTTCAGCTCCCTCTGCTCTTATTTCTTATACACAGTCAACACTGTGCATCTTTATTCAGTATAAAATATCTTTTGAGTGCTTGCTTCGGCAGCACATATACTAAAATTTGAACGATACAGATAAGATTAGCATGGCTCCTGCGCAAGGATGGCACGCAAATTCGTGAAGCGTTCCATATTTTTAAGAACAAAAGTAACCACTGTTGGAGAGGATGTGGGGAGAAAGGGACCCTTCTGCACTTCTGATGGGAATGCCAACTGGTTCAGCCCTTTAGGAAAACAATATGGACGATTCTCAAAAAATTAGAAATTGAGCTCCCATTTGACCCAGCAATACCACTGCTGGGAATATATCCCAGAGAAGCAAAAAAGTATAGTAGAAATAACATCTGCACTTATATGTTCATCGCAGCACTGTTTACAATAGCCAGAATCTGGAAAAAACCCGAGTGCCCTAGAACAGATGACTGGTTGAAGAAACTTTGGTACATCTATACAATGGAATACTATGCAGCTGTTAGAAAAAATGAGGTCATGAACTTTGTATATAAGTGGATCAGCATGGAAAGTATCATGCTAAGTGAAATGAGTCAGAAAGAGAGAGACAGACATAGAAAGATTGCACTTATCTGTGGAATATAGAATAACAGAGTAGGAGACTAACACCCAAGAATAGTAGAAATAAGTACCAGGAGGCTGACTCCGTGGCTTGTAGGCTGGCCTCACATTGTGGGGAGAGGGCAACTCAGATAGAGAAGGGAACACCAAGTAAAATGTGGTTGGAAGCCATGTGGGGGAAGGGTGATGCATGCTGAATGTGGACTAGAGACTGAACACAATGGCCACTCAACACCTTTATTGCAAACCACAACAGCTAATTGGAGAGAGAGAACAGAAGGGAATGCCCTGCCACAGTGGCAGGGCGGGGTGGGGGGAGATGGGATCGGGGAGGGTGGGAGGGATGCTGGGTTTACTGGTGGTGGAGAATGGGCACTGGTGAAGGGATGGGTTCCCGAACTTTGAATGAGGGAAGCATAAGCACAAAAGTGTATAAATCTGTAAATGTGCCCTCATGGTGATTCACGAATTAAAAATAAATTAATTAATTAAAAAAAAAAGAAAATATCCACTAAGGAAACAAGCCAGCATCAAAGCACTACATAAATATTGTGTATTATTCCATTTTTATTGGTAATGAAAATACAAATTTAAAGATAAAAGAAGCAGTGATTGGGTGCCTAAACCTAAGAGTAGTCACATAGATTGATTACAAAGAAGCTCAACAGAATTTTTTCGAGTGACAGAAATTCAAGAGAAAATAAACTATAATAATGATAGTATAAATAAAAAAGTCATTAAAAACCCACCCCCCCAGGGAAACCCCAGCAACGGTAGTGAGTTGTGTGTTGAAACATGGAATGTAATCGAGATAAGCGTAAATGAAGTGAAACTTATCACGTACAAGGGTGGGGACTGGGGAGGTGGGAGGGGGCGGCAGATATACTGGGGGGGTTGGTGAGGGAAGATGGGCACTGGTGAAGGGAAGGGTGTTTGAGTATTATATAACTGACATAATCCTGAGAACTATGTAACCCTCCACTTGGTGATTCAATAAAAAAATTAAAAAAAAAACCCACCCCCCCCAAAAAAATAAATAAATTATTAAAAATATCTTTTGAGGGGCAGGAGAAATGAATTACCTCCAGCCCCCCTTTTCATATTTTCATTATAAACTTTTGTTTCACTTGAAGCTTCTCCTTTTCAGAGGGGTAACAGTTCCCTTCTCTCAGCGGTGCTGTTAAGTCTTATCAGAGCCATTTCCACACCTCCAAAGGGATCCTAACATTAGTGCCTAGGGCTGCTTCGGGGCTGGGACTAGGCAGCTGCTTTAAATAACATCTTGGTTTTATTACTTCCTGAAAATCTCATTGTCCCCTCTCTTCCACCCCCCCAACCCTCCCCCTCCCACCTGCCTGCAACAAAATGACCACTATTTCCTGTTATGTCTTTTAAAGCAGATGGAAATAGTGCAATAAAAAGATTAAGGGTATTGAAATAAGTCAAATCCAGCCTCCACCACAAGCAATATGTTGTGCTTGAGGGAGTTCCTTACCAGTGTTCCCACCATTCAAAGGTAGTTAATGGACTGAGAGACAGAACGGCAGGTAAGGCTCTTGCCTAGCATGCAGTGTGTCCAGGTTCTATTTCCAGCACCGTATATCATCCTCTGAGCATTGCCAGGAGTGACCCCTGAGCATAGAGCTTAGAGTAAGCCCGGAGTACTGCCAGGTGTGGTCTCCACTCCAAATCAGGGAGATGAATGTCCCTTGAATGAGTTACATGAGATAATTTGGTAAACCATTTCAGGCTTAGCACAAACTAGGTGCAAAAACGGTGTTTATCTTTTTAAATAATGCAAGAAACACACACTTTTGATTTAAAACTTCTTTAAACCACCAAGCATCAAAAGGACTGATTAACCAAGGTATAAGCGACTGTGGGGATTCCCTTCTGAGCCCTCATTCTCCATTGATTTCTGACTGAACTTACAGTTCTGGAAGATTTGCATTCACTTCTTTTTTTTTTTATTTGTGTTGGGGCTACTCCCTGTAGTGCTCAGGGATTACAACTCACAGAGCTGTGCAGGGAGGCTCAAACCCAGGTCTCCTGCACGCAAAGCTCGTACCCAGCACATAAGCTGTCTCTCTGGGCCCTTATTAATGCCTTCTACCATGTCTCTCCCCAGATCTATGAGATGATGCTGGTGAGACATGGCTACATGATCGTCGGAGACCCCATGGGCGGCAAGACCTGTGCTTATAAAGTATTGGCCGCAGCTCTCGGTGATTTACATGCAGGTAAAGCCCACACCCCTAGTTTACAGGGGAAGACAGAACTCCCCACTCATTGGCTGGCTCCATGGAGATAATACCAGGCTGTTAGTTTTGCTATCCCTGGATTGTGACGTCAGAGCCAGAAATAGAGCACAGCACACAGATGTCTGCAGGCAGAAAATAAAGGGGAAGGGGACCTTTTAACAAGGGGTTTTATGTGCATGCCATTTAAGCTGGAGGAATTTTCTCAAGTGCTGGATAGTGACTCCAAAGATTTTCCGATGAGAGAATTTCCTGCTTAAATTTCCTGACTTAATTTTTTTTTTCTAAAATCAAATCACTGCATGCTTTCTTTTCTTTACCTTTTTAAAATTTTAAACTTGTCTTTTTTCTTCCTTTTCTTCCTTTTCTTTCTTTTTTCATTTCTTCCCCTCTCTTTTTTCATTCCTTCCCATCTTTCCATTTAATTTAAAGGATAAGACTTCAGACTTTGGAATTAGACTCAGATCTTGGGCAAGTGTCTAAACCTCTCTTAGCCTGTCTTCCCAACTACTATATGGATTTATTTTGAGGAAAAATTGACATTATACAGGTATATTACCTACATAGCTTCTTTCTCAGCATGTAGAAATATGAAAGCTATATTTATTGTCCGAGAAACATTTTGTTTTTAAAAAAGTCACTGCATCACTGTATAATTGTCATTCCGTTGCTAATCGATTTGCTCAGGTGGGCGCCAATAATGTCTTATTTGTCCCTGTCACATTCAGGGTCAGGAGAATGAGGCCCATTATTGTTACTGTTTTTGGCATATCGAATATGCCATGGGTAGCTTGCCAGGCTCTGCTCTGAGAGAGTCTGCATTAAAAATATATATAATATGCAAACCTGTGGTTTAAAAATACCTTTTACACCATCCCTTCAGTACATTACAAAAAATTATTCTATTTTGCCTTTTGGGTCACACCCGGTAATGCTCTGGGGTTACTCCTGACTCTGCACTTAGGAATTGCTTCTATTGGTGCTCGTGGGACCATATGGGATGCCAGGAATTGAATGCAGGTTTGCTGCATGCAAGGCAAACACCTTACCCACTGTCCTATTTTCCAGCTTCCCTTCTAGTACTTTTTCGTCACTTTTTTCCTAAAAATATTTTGTTTTTTGAGATGTTAGATATTTTTTAAATTTGTTGTTGTTTGGAGACTATCTGTGCCTTTGTAACTACCTTAGGCATTTCAAACTTAAAAATTTTGGCATTTAAATATAGCTTAGGAAGCCAAATGAGGAGAAAGAAAGCTTCACCATTGTCTTTGCCCAGGATTTCTGAAGAAATGACTCTTTATTATAGTTGGTCCACATTTTCATTCTCCTTATTTATTCCACATCTTTATTACTTTGAAAGATTATGTAAAAGTGTGATTAAATAATTGTATCAAATATATGCAATGTGCCATCCCTCAGCCTTGTATATTCTGGTTAGGTCCCGGGTACTCCAATAATGCACAGTTTTCAGGTGCTAGATGAGAATTATTAATCAGCAAGAGAAGAAATTACTGAGAAAAAGCCTCAGAAAATTAAAATAGCCATCATTTTCCAGAATTTCTTACCTCTCATCTACCTCTTCATCTCCAATCAAAGTCAAGGTTCTTAGGATAGTGTAAAAAAAACAGGTATATACCGGCACCTGGCCGCCCCAGGTGGGAAAAGGTGCCGTCCCTCCACCTATTCCCCCTGGCAGCTCGGTGGCCGCCATCCTTCAGAGGCCAATTGACAGTCAGGTATGCGCCAGCAGTGACGAGACAGGTGGGGCCTCATGGGATGGGGGTGGAGCCGGCCCTTTCCTCCCTTCAATGAGACCCCGAGTCGCCACTCACGAACGGTCCCCCACTCTGGCTCCTGGTTGAGCTGCTTAATGGCCATGATCCCAGAGACTCAGAGACAAATCTCAGAACCCAGAGACTTTGGGCAGAAATCCCTCCAGATTTAATTATTAAAATTTCAAAATTCCAAAATCACACAGCGGCTACTGCGGCCACGTGACATCATATGTTATTCATAATCAGCAATAGAAAACAAATTGTCTCATGTTGCCTTTTTGACAGATCTGAGTGTTGGGGTGGGTCTGGTGTCAAAATAGTGAATGTAATCAAAATAGAGAGTAATGTGGAAATCATCTGCTACATAGGTAGGGGGAGGGTGTGGGATGGGGGGGTATACTGGGGTTTTTGATGATGGAAATTGTGCACTGGTGAAGGGATGGGTGTTTCATCATTGTATAAATGAGACTTAAACTGAAAGCTTTGTAACTGCTCTCATGGTGATTCAATAAATAAATTCATATAAAAAAAGTATATAAAGAATCCCTCCCCCAAAAAAAGGCATCTCTCTCTCCCCTTCACTGACAGTTCTTTTTTTTTTCCTTTTGGGTCACACCCAGTGATGCACAGGGGTCACTCCTGGCTCTGTACTCAGGAATTACCCCTGGTCGTGCTCAGGGGACCATATGGGATGCTGGGGATCGAACCTGGGTCGGCTGCGTGCAAGGAAAATGCCCTACCCGCTGTGCTATCGCTCCAGCCCTTCACTGACAGTTCTTTTAGGCCTCCTCAGATTCCTTTCACTCTAACGGGCACTTTTGCCCTCTTTGAAATGAACCTCAGTACAGAACATGGTTAAAAGTAATACTTGCCACAACCTAACAGTGTAAGGCCTTGCCATCTCGTCATTCCAGCATTGATAAGGACTGGACGTAAATGGCCTCAGGAATTCCTTGGGTAGCCTATTCAGACAGGCTTCCGAGGTGAAGCATGATCTCTTTTCTAATATTCTGTTCTCACAAGAAATACTTCTTCTCCAGCCCAGCAGATGGACGAGTTCGCCGTTGAGTTCCAGATCATCAACCCCAAGGCTATCACCATGGGGCAGCTCTACGGCTGCTTCGACCAAGTGAGCCATGAATGGACAGACGGTGTCCTAGCCAATTCTTTCCGGGAGCAAGCGTCTTCTGTGTCTGATGACCGCAAGTGGATTATATTCGATGGGCCAGTGGATGCTGTTTGGATCGAAAACATGAACACGGTTCTGGATGACAACAAAAAGGTACTTACCGAGGCAGCTCGGCAGTGATAGTAGAGAGTAAGACACTTGCCTTGTACGTAGCCAACCTTGGTTTGATCCCCCTGGCACCACCTAGGGTTCCCCAAGCCACACTTGGAACAATCCCTGAGCACAGAGCCAGGAGTAAGCCCTGAGCACTGCTGGGTCTCAACAACTGTAGCACTGTCATTCCGTTGTTCATCGATTTGCTCGAGCGGGCACCAGTAACATCCCCATTGTGAGACTTGTTACTGTGTCTGGCATATCGAATACACAACTGGTAGCTTGCCAGGCTCTGTCGTGTGAGTGGGATACTCTCGTAGCTTGCTAGGCTGTCCGAGAGGGACGGAGGAATCAAACCCAGGTCGGCCTCGTGCAAGGCAGATGCCCTACCCATTGTCTTTTTATTTGGGAGGTGGGGGAGAATAAGCCAGACCCGGTGGTGCCCAGGGCTTATCCCTGGCTCTGCACTCAGGGATCACTCCTGGCAGGCTTGGGGGACCACGTGAGATGCCAGGGATCAAACTCTGGTCGGCTGTGTGCAAGGCCAACGCCCTATCCACTGTACTATATCCAACCCCATAGTACCTAATTTTTAAAGCAGTATAGAAGTTTCAAATCAAGATAAAATTATTTAGAGCTCAACATGTACTTTCAAAATATAAGCACTGTAGTACTGTAGCACTGTCGTCCCATTGTTCATCAATTTGCTGGAGTGGGTGCCAGTAATGTCTCCATTGTGAGACTTGTTGTTACTGTTTTTGGCATATCAAATACGCCCTGCGGAGCTTGCCAGGCTCTGCTGTGCAGGCGGGTTTCAACAACAACAACAACAACAACAACAACAACAACCGTACCTACTGGATCTGCTAGCGTTCTATGTGATTAATGCAAACTATAAGCTACATTCATTTATTACATTATGAATAACTGTCTCGGGCTGGAGAGATTGGTCACTGGAACAGAGTGCCTGCTTTGCAGGTGGGACACTCAAGTTAGATCCCCCACACAGCATGGTCCCCCAACACTGCCAGAAGTGATACCTGAGCACAGATCCAGGAGTAGCTCCTGAGCACTGCTGGGTGTGGACTCCGAATGAAACAAGTAGAACTAATGTCCAACAATGAATGTTGCTACGATCGGTTCCTGAATTATACTTCTGCTTGTACTTGTAAAGGGTAAAAAGTTGTATATATATATATATATATATATATATATATATACATATATATATATGTTGGAGACTGTGCCGTATAGCGAATCAAAGTGTGTGTGCTAGGACGAGACTAGCGCAGGGAGTGAGGTGATTGCGGTTTGATCCCTAGTAGTGCTGTTGGCCCCTTGGGTACTGCCAGGAGTGACCCCAAGCACAGCCAGGTGTCACCCCCAATTTTTTTTTTAATTTTCAAGTGTGCTGACATCAGAATGGACCGTTAGCTTCCCCATTGACCTTTCGTATGGAGCAGGTCACATAATTTCTCTGCAGCTCCGTTTTGGCCTCAGATTAGTGATGTCTCTTAAATGAGGGCTATTTCCACGAGGCAGCATGTTTCCAGGAAATTCAAAGCTTAACTTGAAACGGACACAAATCTCCTGCTCAAGTAGTCATAAGGCTAGCTCAGATGACAGGAGATGGAGAAAGAGACCAACCACAGTTGGGTTCTTTTTTTTTTCCTTCTTTGGGGGGGTCTCATCTGACAGTGCTCAGGGCCACTCGCTAGCTCAGTGCTTAGGGAACCGTACGTGGTACCAGAGAGTCAAACCTGGAGGCCAATACCTTAGCCTCTGGACTGTCCCTCGGACCCAGACTCCACCTGTTGATGAATGTATTCAAGCTTACACTGCAAAAGCACCATGAGATGACAGTACTGCAACCATCTGGGGAAGGTGCATACTGCCACAGGAAGTACAGTGCCTGCCAGTGTGAACTCAGAACCAGCAGTCTAGGTGCAGATCCTGACCCTATCTCACAATGTTGTTAGGAAGCTTAGTAAGTGAATATTGGTAAGTGCATATTAGTAAGCGAGTGTTTTCAAGCTTACTGTAATAGTGCCTGACGCGTAGCAAGTACTACCTAACTTTGTTTTAAAAAATTTTAAATTTAAAATAAAGTTTAAATTTAAAACTCTTCCATTTCAAGGAAGAGTTCCTACACTGAACATGCATCATTATCAAATCAAAATATATTTTCCTACTGTGTTTAAATTTCACAAGACCGAGTGAGTCATGCTTAACAAAGGAAGGCCTATTTATCCAAATTATACTCATACACTAATTATATAATGGCTACAATTTTGATTATATAACATGTAAAAATAGAAATTTGCCCCTCCCTCAAATAGAAACGTTTTATTGTGCGATATGGACCATGTTGTATGATTTAATTTACAAATATATTGACTGGCCTTGAGATTAGAAGTGTAAAAAGTCATTTCCAGGGACTTTCCTGATGTCTCATCTCTGGGTGGAAGTTGAAGCTTGGTGGAAGTTTGGACTGTTTGACTTTTCTTTTTTTATTTCTTTTTTGCTTTGGGGTTCATACTCGTCAATGTACAGGGGTCACTCCTGGCTCTGCACTCAGGAATTACCCCTGGCGGTGCTCAGGGAACCATATGGGATGCTGGGAATCGAATCCAGGTCGGCCTCGTGCAAAGCAAACACCCTACCCGCTGTGCTATCACTCTAGCCCCTGTTTGACTTTTCTTATTCTCTCTCTTTTTTTTTTTTTTTTGCGTGGTGTGGGGTCGGGGGAGCACACCCAACCCTGCTCATGGCTGACTCTGGCTCTGCACTCAGGAATCACTCCTGGCAGATTTAGGGGACCATACGGAGTACCAGGGATCAAACATGGGTCGGCTGTGTGGAAGATAAGTGTCCTATCCTCTGCACTATATCTCCCGCCCTGTGCTTTACTCTTTCTGATAAGAAAGTATCAAGCTGGTGGTGTTAGTCCCATTACAGCTGTGACCCTCCTGGGAAAGAGCGGTGACCTGCTTCCGTATGTGTTTGATGTTGACCATTACCAGGCGGAAAACTTTCGGACATAACAGGATGAGCCACAGGGAGCCATGGAGTTTCCTCTTTTCCACCGACAGACCAAAGCCTCAGGTCATTCTGCAACCTAAACATCTGACTTGAACCCCAGTCGGCAGATGGGAAGCAACACCACTGACTGACTCGGTTAGACTCCAAGGCTCCGTGTTTGTGCTTCTTACAGAGATGCCTGTTAGACACCAGGACTCCTCATAGTCTTTCCTTCCATTCCAGATGGAATTTATAGATGGTTCCTATCAATCTAGACCTGGATGAGTCCATGAGAGATTCCAAAAGATATATTATGGGGAAGTAGCAAATTAAACAGGATAAAGGTGTACAATTAAGTTCTACGTTTGACACTGAGGAATGCACCATGAATTCTGGAGTGATTGGTGACTTCCCCATCCTACATCAAAGGCTGCAAATCAGCGACGAGTTTCTGATATTCCCATTTAAAATTATAGTCTGCCTTTCCCCTCACCCCACCCCCCAAAATATAAAATTTACCTGATCTTGACTTCTACAGTCCATGCTTCTCCTTTATTTTTCTTGAAAGTATTTTGATTTTTTAAAAATATATTTATCATCATCAGGGCTGGAGCAATAGCACAGTGGTAGGGCATTCACCTTTCATGCAGCCGACCCGTGTTCGATTCCTCCACCCCTCTCGGAGAACCCGGCAAGCTACCGAGAGTGTCGTGCCCGCACAGCAGAGCCTGGCAAGCTACCTGTGGCATATTCGATATGCCAAAACCAGTAACAATAAGTCTCACATTGAGAGACATTACTGGTGCCCGCTCGAACAAATCGATCGATGAACAATGGGATGACAGTGACAGTGACAGATATTTATCATCTGTTCCACCTGGCAAAATGTAAGCTCCAAGAGAATAAGGATTTTTTTTTCTGTTTTAATGTATGGACCTAGAACAGTGTCTGGCACATAGTATGTGCTCAAGATATTTGTTAATTGAATTCAAAGCCCCTCCGTCTGTCCTGAGGCTGTACACACTTGCAGGTGGAATTTACTTCTTTCTCAGGCCTCTGCTTTGCACTTTCAGCTGTGTTTGATGAGTGGCGAGATTATACAGATGAGCCCCAAGATGAGTCTGATCTTTGAGCCAGCGGACCTGGAGCAGGCTTCCCCAGCCACTGTGAGCAGGTCAGTGACTGATTTCCAGTCTCTCGCCAGGAAAATTCTGGCTTTCTAGCACGAACCCCAAGCAGAGAAATCACTCTGAAAATCCACAGATGTGATTAAGCCCTAGAAGATGGCTTCCATTATTTGTTGTAGCTTAGTTTTGTCAGAAAACGAACACACACACACACACACACACACACACACACACACACACACACACACACACTGCTGATTGGAGCCCCAAATCAGGCAAGTACTTTGAAAAAGAGTTCGATGTTTTGAGCTGAAGAGAGAGAGCTCAAGTGGTAGGGTCATGCCCAACCTGTGCAAAGCCCTGGGTTTTATCTATAGCCCCAATAAAAAAGGAATAGTTTAATGTTTTCTCCTAAAACGTAATGCTCCAATTAGTTACAACCCAGCAATTTTGCTCCTAAATATCTGCACCAATCAAACTTTTCCTCATGTGCAACAGGAGGCATGTGCTAGATATTCATTCAAATGGGCATGGTTCACAAGAAGTACTTGGAAAAAAAAGTACTTGGAAGCCAATTAAATGCCTATTAAGGGATCAGTGCAAAGAAGTCACAAATTATAATACACACATATATATATTGCACTTAAAACAGTGAAATGTACTAACATGCAACTGTATGGGTTCATCGATTTGCTCGTGCGGACACCAGTAATGTCTCCATTGTGAGACTTGTTGTTACTGTTTTTAGCATATCGAATACGCCACGGGGAGCTTGCCAAGCTCTGCCGTGTGGTGCGGGCGGGATACTCGCGGTAGCTTGCCAGGCTAACACACACACAAAACCACCTCTAAGATCTAGGTCACCCAAATGTTCAGAATGTGAGGTGGTCACTGACCTGCGGGTCCCAAGGCATGACAGCCCTCTGCAATCTTGCGAAAGCAACTGTATGGGTACATCTTACAAAATTAAAGATAAAAATTTTCACAATATTGTATATAAAAAGAAGCTTAGTATACTACATGTGGCATACTTTCCTCCCCTGTTAAATTGTTAAAAGCAAATAAAATAAGTATGCATAAAATTTAGAAACCTACAGAAATGCTATACACACATTCTAGAAGAAAATAATTTAAGGGGCAGATGAATCCAGAATCCAGATTCAGATAAGGAAAGCCAAGAGGTTAGTGTACCCCCGCCCAAGACCTAAATGAGGCAAAACTATCCTTGTCCTATAACCTAAACAACAATTTGTCCTCAGTTTATCCTTCATTCCCCCCCAAAGCCTTAAAGACACAAATATTCTTCACATTTTGTCTGGGTAGAAAAGTCTAACTCTTATCTAATTTACGTTTGCAGATTGACAGGGTGTGTCTAAGGAGATCAGAGAGGATAATAAAATGGAGAGGATTTTATTATTCCTTCTGGCACTCATTAGTCTTCATCCCACCCTTTCTTCCTAGTTCTTTCCCTATAAAACCTGTTCTTGCGACTGCAGAACAAGATGGCCCCATGAGGCCGAGAGGCTGCCAACTCCCACCCTGCCCTCTTGTCAGTAAAGCTTTCTCAGTCTCATTTGATTGGATCCCAGGTGGCAATAGAATTTGATTTCTTTTTTTTTTTTCTTTTTGGGTCACATCCGGCAATGCACAGGGGTTACTCCTGGCTCATGCTTTCAGGAATCACTCCTGGCAGTTCTCGGGGGACCATATGGGATGCTGGGAATTGAACCTGGGTTGACCGTGTGCAAGGCAAATGCCCTACCCGCTGTGCTATCGCTCCAGCCCCATAGAATTTGATCTCTGTTGGTTACAGTGGACAGCGGAGGAACCAGATAGTTCGATGGCATTTATTGTCAAGATTCTAGATTCTGGGGCCAGAAAGATAGTACAGGAGGTAAGGTGCTTGCTTTGCATGCAGTCGATTCTATTTCAAACCCTTATACCATACTTAGCCCCCCACCCTGAGCTCTACTAGGAGGTTACTCCTGTACACATAACACTGCCAGGTATGATCCAAGCCCCCCCCCCCCACCTACCAATAAACAGTTTCAAAAGATTCTAGATTCTGCCTGGGTGGTAGGTTCACTTATTACAATAATGTAATGAGAAAACCAATGAACCAAGAAAGGCTATGCACGGGCTAATAATAAGTGTGCTGATGGTTTATAATTAATCCAGCCCTCTTCATGAATTTCACAAAAAAAACCTTTCACACAAAATAACGTAATTGCTAATTCCCAAAGACTGTGTGAGGGGAGTAGAAACAATCTTGGCGAGTTAGTCCAACTTGTGTTCCCACTTGGGGATTAGTTTGCTAACTATGTGGATCTCAGCATTCTAAATCACTCTGTTTTATGTCTAAAATAGACCATAAAGAGAAAAATTTAGAATTGAGAGCTGTTTTGGCCAAACATAGTTCCCTAGATGCAGTAGGTACTCAGTAAATGGTAGTTAATATTAGGAACAAACAGAAGAACACTCACAACAATAACAAAAATACATATGATACATAAAATATTGCATGACATGGGTATTTGGAATCCTAGCAATATAATTCCCATTGAGAATTATATTTAACACATCTTTAGATGTGTTGAGAATTACAATAGCACTGTAGCACTGCACTGTCATCCCATTATTCATTGATTTGCTCGAGTGGGCACCAGTAACATCTCCATTGTGAGACTTGTTGTTACTGTTTTTGGCATATTGAATACGCCACGGGGAGCGTGCCAGGCTCTGCCGTGCAGGTGGGGTACTCTCGGTAGCATGCTGGGCTTTCTGAGAGGGACAGAGGAATCGAACCCCAGTCAGCCGCGTGCAAGGCAAATGCCCTACCAGCTGTGCTATCATATAAAATATATATGTTATATAAAAATATACATTTTTATATGATATATAAAGTATATATCATATAAAATATATATAAAATACAAACACCCTACCCGCTGTGCTATTGCTCCAGCCCGAGAATTATAATAAAGTATTTATTTATATAAAAATTTATGTAAATGTATTTGTGATTCTGTGTACCCATTACAACATTTTTAAAAGTATTCTTCAAATTGCAGACAAGAGCATAGAGGTCATCAGAGACACCTTACTGGGCACAGAGTAATAGTACCGCGGGCAGGGTCTTGCCTTGCCTGCAGCTGTCCCAGGTTCTTTCCTCAGCACCACAGGTGCCCTGCCGAGAGTGAACTCTGAGCACTGCTGGGTGTGGCCAAAAATAACCCCAAAAGACACCTTATCCGGGGTCATTCAGCTCGTAGGATCTGGGGCTAAGATTTAAAACCAAATCACTCTGACTCCCGGGACGCACCTGTTCCCAGAGACCCCAACCCTTTTGTGGCAGAATCAAGGCATCTTCACCTGTGCCAGGAGCTGGCGGGCATCTGTGCCCTGATCCAAGCTCCAGCCCTGGCCCTGACCTCGCTCTCCCCTCACCGCGCTGTGCTTGAGGGTCCTGCTGTGGCCCCGGCTGATCCCCTGTTCATGCTCGCCAGGTGTGGGATGATCTACATGGAGCCCCACCAGCTGGGGTGGAGACCCCTGAAGGACTCGTACATGGACACGCTGCCGCCCAACCTCACTGACGAGCACAGGGAGCTGGTGAGTGCCTCGACGGCTTTTCCTTTCGGCCCCTCGCTGGGTCCCTACTCTCAATAACTGTGTAACCACCCCCCCCTCGTAATTCCAAGAAGCAAAAAGAGGCAAGGAATTGCCTGCTTCTTCTATTTTGTTTCCTGCTCTTTTTGCCACTTTCTTCTTTATGTGGGTGGCTTAGTCAATGTCTCTGTCCTCATCCCCCTTCTTCCCTCCTTGGGGCCCCAGGGGAGTATGCCGGTGCTGGAGGGAAGTGCTATATGATAACTGAATGGAACCCCTTTCGCCACATGCCCTCCCGACCATGCCCATGCCCCCACAATGTTCTCTAACTTAGAGACTCTGTGCCCCCCACTCTTAGAGTTAGAATTGGAACCCAGTTAGAAACGCTCTCATTGCAGCTGCTAACTTGCCCTTTCCCTATTCCCTTCCTAAGAGGGGCATGAGTAGTCAGAGTTGGTCTGAACCAGACCTTATTCCCTTATGGTACCTCTTGCCCTTCCCTAGATATTACTAGTGTTCTCTAGGAAAGTTTTGCACGGAAAGAGCCAAGAAGAGTTATACTCTTTTCCCCTCTGTGCACATCCCCTGTATGAGACAGTAGAGCAGGGCAACCCCGTTTTTTTTTTTTTTGAAGGCATATATCTACATGCACACAGACAGTATTAACATGTACACAGACACAGGCACGTGTGCTCTCAGGCCCAGTCAACACATGCAGAAAGCTTCCAAATCCTCACACAAGTAGAGGCATTCTTCACACAGTTTCACTCATCAGGTCCTCAGAGAAGGTGTGACCTGGCCCACTTTGTCACTTGTTCTCTTCAAGAGCACCTGCAGTTAGTAGATGCTCAAGAAATAGTTCTAGAATGAATGAATATGCCACATGTTTTCTCACGTACATTTATACATCCATATGCATATACTTATCACTGTATCACTGTCATCCCATTGCTCATCGATTTGCTCAAGCAGGCACCAGTAATGTCTCCATTGTGAGACTTGTTACTGTTTTTGGCATATCGAATACACCATGGGGAGCTTGTCAGGCTCTGCCATGCGGGCGAGATACTCTCAGTAGCTTGCTGGGCTCTCCGAGAGGGGCGGATGAATCAAGGTCAGCCACATGCAGGGCAAATGCCCTACCCGCTGTGCTATCGCTCCATCCCATACTTATACACATATTAATGTATTTAGTAAGGACTTGTCTATCATTGAAAAAAAAAAAGGGAACTGGGCTGGAGCAATAGTATAGCAGACGGGGTGCTTGCCTTGCACAGAGCCTACCCCAGTTCGAGCCCCAAGCAAGCCCCAGCACCTGATATGATCCTATGAACACTGCCAGGAGTGATCCCTGGGAACAGAGTGAGGAGTAAGCTCTGGGTATCTCTAGGAGTGGCCCAAAAACAAACCAAAAAGAGTGAATAGAATGACGAGCAGAGAGGAGAATCTCTATGCATATACATAAGCATATGTCCATTTATGTTTATAGGCACACACACGCATACGTGTGGGGAAACTAGAGAGTGACTCACGCACTTAGCTCTGGATTTCCTAGGGCCAGTTTAGATTAGTCCTGCCTTGCAAATTGGTGGTTTAGAATTCCTGAAATTCTAATTATTTTCCTAGAAACAGAATCAGAGGTGGTGACTGGATCCTAGAAATTATTTAATGGCTCCTGATCCACAGTAGTTCTGGGTATCCTGCTAGAAGCGGTGGAGTAGGAGGGGCTGGGGGCTGCACAGCCCAGTGGGAGTGGGGGCGAGGGACTTTCCCAGGATCCCCACACTCAAAAGCAATCAGCAGTTTTACAAGTGTCCTTGCCCTCAACCTAGCCCCTAAGGAAGACCAGGCTCTTGGTTCTGAGCTCAACTTTTGAACACGTTTGAAATCTCACCTTCTACTCTCAGGTCAATGACATGTTTATGTGGCTTGTCCAGCCCTCCCTGGAATTCATTCGCCATCACTGTAAATCAGTGGTCCAAACATCCCCCATCCATCTCACCTTCTCGATGATGAGGCTGTACTCTTGTCTGTTCGGTAAGTGCTCCCTGCCATTCTCAAGCAGTGGGGGCTGGGATATGTCTGAGTGGTAGGATATTAGAGAATGACCAGGAAAATGAGCCCAAACCAGGCAGGAAGAGGGGAAAAAAGAAAACTTAGAGCGGAAATTAATGAGCTGGAATCCCATAAAACAATCCAAATGATCAATGAAACCAAGGAGACATCACAACAGGAAACACAGACATTCAGAGATCATCAGAGATCACTTTGAGAATCTTTATGCCACAAAACAAGAGAACTTTGAAGAAATGTATAAATTTCTATAATCTCCCAAGGCTGACCAAGATTGGAATATCTGAACAGAAAGAGGGAGGGAAGGGAGGGAGGGAGGGAATGAGTCAGCCTAGAGTTTTCAGCCCGAAGACCAGTGTACCAGGGAATTTCATCAGCTTGTCCTCTCTTCCAGACCAGCTGTGAAACCATGAAGCAGAGCAATTTATATGGCGGGGCTATGGGATGTGGCATGACTGGGCTTTCAGCAGTCTGCGGGGTGGCTACCCACCCCTGTCTGAGAAGGCCCCAGAGTTTTCAGTGTCCCTGTGTGAGTTTCATTGACTTGACCTCTCTTTCAAGATTAGTCGTGAAGCTATGAAACTGGGCCATGTATACAGTGGAGGTGGTGGCTGTCACAATTGTTTAGTAAGAAATAACATATTTAAAAATCACTGTCACTGTCATCCCGTTGCTCATCGATTTGTTCGAGCGGGCGCCAGTAACGTCTCTCATTGTGAGACATTGTTACTGTTTTTGGCATATCGAATACGCCACAGGTAGCTTACCAGGCTCTGCCGTGCGGGCGCAATACTCTCGGTAGCTTGCCAGGCTCTCCGTGAGGGACAGAGGAATCAAACACGAGTCCCCAAATGAAAGGCGAAAGCCCTACCACTGTGCTATCGCTCCAGCCCCTTTAAAAATGAAAAAAGAAATAACATCTTTTGGGGCTGGAGCGATAGCACAGCGGGTAGGGTGTTTACCTTGCACTCGGCTGACCCAGGTTCAATTCCCAGCATCCCTGAGCACCCCAGGGGTAACTTCTGAATGCAAAGCCAGGAGTAACCCCTGTGCATCACCGGGTGTGGCCCAAAAAGGAAAACAAAAAAGAAATAACATCTTTTTTCTATTTCTGCAATTGTTTATTCACCAAAGCATGGATATTAATTTTATCCCCATAATAATACTCCTACCCATAATTAATTTTGTGGGTGCTTGTTTTATTTTATGAACTGTAATTCAACACTATGATTATTTATTTCATTGCTTCAATGATTTGGCCATTGGGAGTTTACCCAGGTTGGTGAGGTGTTTGTTTGTGGGTTTTTTTTTTTTGGGGGGGTGTTGTTCTTTTAAAGGATATCTTCATCCTTTTTCAAGTACTTTTTATTTTTTGGCACCGTAGGATAGGATTGATATTCCAGCTATATCTTATATTCTTCCTGACTTAATCTTATATGCAGATACTTCTCTAGACAGCTCTGATTCTTTATATTGAAGAGTGGTCTAAATATATGTGATTTAGAAATCAAAATATGGGTGTTGTTACTGAAGAGGAACTCTAAATACTTTCACATGCTCCTGGAAGCAGAAAACACTGACAGAGCAAAAATTCTTAGTCAAAGAATGATTAAGACTGGGCAAAGTCAAGTCATTAAAAATAATAGACTCCCAAGAAACCCTGGGTAACTCAATGGCCAGTGTAGGGAAAAAATGGGAAAAGGAGGGGGCCCAAAGGAAGAGTGGAGCAGATGGGGGGAAAGAACTTTATTCTAATATCAGAGTTATTATTTTAAATCTTATCAGAGAGAGGGACACATATTATAGCTTCTTATTACTTAAGATACCAAGGAGCTGACATATCAATATTACCTGGGAGCTCATTAGAAAAGGAGGATCTTGAACCCTTCCCAAGATCTGCTGAGCCAGAATTATGTAATTTTACAAATCTCCTGCTGACCCAAATGCACATCTTGTCCATGCTATGTGACCCAGGGCCTCTGCAAGCTTTGTGTCCTCTTTAAAAGATAGAGAAAGGGGATGGAGTGATAGCACAGCAAGTAGGGTGTTTGCCTCGCATGCGGCCGACCCAGGTTTGATTCCCAGCATCCCATATGGTGCCCTGAGCACCACCAGGAGTAATTCCTGAGTGCAGAGCCAGGAGTGACCCCTGTGCATCGCCGGTTGTGACCCCAAAAGGAAAAAAAAGGATGGAGAAATTGTTCCTGGTTTTATAGGTTCTTGGGTAAGTTAAAATTTAAAGATGCAGATGGTTGGATTGAGAAAGCCAGGAAGATGGTAGGGAAGGAAGAACCAGGAATCAGTCTTCCCCACCTAGACAACAGTGATGCTAGAAGATCTGATGTAATTATTTTAGAATTCTGGGATCTATTCCTGGGCTTGTGGCTTCCAGAGGAATGGGTACACCACACGATAAGGTGAGTACCTGTGCATGTCAGCCCTATGAACTGGTAGTGGCTACCCTTGCTCCCTCCTAACTCCTTTCAAGGGCAAATACATAGGCCATACAGGAGCTCTGGAACTAGCTAGAAGACACCTTGCAGAAGACTTCTTGAATCAGTGATCTGGTTGCAGCCAGTAGCTTCCAAAGGCTGAGGCAGTGACCGACAGAGGCATAGACTTCTATTGTTTCACCTCAGCTCCAGGTTGAAAGCCCCTCCCAGATAATCCCTTTGCTGCTAAGACAACTTCCAGAACGTTCAAAGGGCCAGCATCTTCCGTCTCTGTTCTTTCCTTTTCCTAGTTTGCTCCTTTCAGGAAGCAGAAGTTTAAGGAATATGACATTCGAAAATGATCACATGTATGAAGAAATTCAGCATGACCTTACCAGGTATACACAGAGAAAGGCACAGCCTGATAAAAACACAAAAAGAAGTCCTTCAGTATACACCTTGGGCTGATCTCTAGGAGAGACAGAGCAGCGAGCACAAAACAAAGCAGCAACTGATGCAGAAAGTAGGGGGAAACTTGACTTCAGATATTTCATTTTCAACCAAAACATACAGAGCATAAAAGAAGCAGGAAAGTATAGATTATTCAAAATAAAAATAAATAACCATCAAAAACTGTTCTGGAGGAAGAACAGATGGTGAATTACTAGATAAAGACTTTAAAACAACTATTACAGATATTTAAAGAACCATAAGGAAGCAAAGGACGACAAAAGGAAAGCTAAGAAAATTGGGGGAAATGGTACAGCAGATAAGGTGCTTGCCTTAGTTGGGTGGAGAAGGGACGAACCACTAAGTAAAGGATGGTTGGAGGGATTGCTCTGGATGGGGAAATGCGTGCTGAAAGTAGACTAAGGATCAAACATGATGCCCTCTTAGTAACTGTATTGCAAATCGTAATGCCCAAAAGCAGACAGAGAGAGTATGGGTGGAGAGATGGGTGTACCATCATTGTATGACTGAAACTTAATCATGAAAGTTTGGAACTATATCATGGTGATTCAATAAAAAAGTAAGAGAGAGCGAGAGCAAGCAAGTGAGCGAGCGAGAGCGACAGAGAGATGCTTGTCTTGCACTCAACTGACTAGGGTTCTATCCCGGCATCCTACATGATTCCACCCTCCACCGCGCTCCCCTTCCAGCACCACCAGGAGTGATCTCTGGGCACAAAGCCAGCAATAAGCCCTGGGCATCTCTGAGTATAGTCCTAAATCCAAAAATTGGAAAAGAAAAAGGAAAGCTTGAGGCTGGAGAGATACAGGGCTTAAGAGCTTACGTCATGTGTGGCTGGCTCCACTTCTATCCCCAGTGCTGTCAGGTGTGTGCAGAGCCTGAGTGCAGAGCCAGGTGTAAGTACCCTGTCAGGTATGGCCCATATGATCCTCCCAAAGATTATGTCTGAATGAACTGGAAATACCATTAAGGACAGAGAGATCTCCAAGCCTGCTCAGATCAGGACTGGGTCTCCTCCACCCAGACCCCTCTTTTTTCAGTAGCTTGGCAGCCACTCCCACAAACTGCCCCCAGTGCCATGTAATCCCCTCAATGGCCAAGATCCAGACACTATAAAACAACGCTCTGGGAAGAGAGCGACTCAGTATCCTGCTCCATGCCTGGCTGTCTTCACCCGGGGCTCTCGGAGCAGGGCGGGTTGAATTTCCCTCCCCACCCTGAGCAGAGCCCCGGAAGCTGAAGACCTCCAGAACCCAGCCATAGCCAAGCTCAAGGCCCCTCTCCACACGTTCGGACAAGCCTCATACATGAAGAAACCCAGGTGTTCAGGACCCGGGGCTGAGATCTCCAAGCCTGCTCGGATTGGGTCTGGGCCTCGTCTGCCCAGATTCTCTGTTTTCCAGTAGCTAGGCGGTCACACCCACAAACTGCCCCCAGTACCGTGTAATTCCATCAACGGTCAAGATCCAGAGACTATAAAACAAAGCTCCAGGAAGTGTGCAACCGCTTTTGCGGCCACACAACTTCTTATAGCCTAGTTCTCCCTCTCAGAGAAACTGGCAAGGCACCGAGAGCATCCTGCCCGCACGGCAGAGCCTGGCAAGCTCTCCATGGTGTATTTGATATGCCAAATACAGTAACAATGATGGGTCTCATTCCCTTTACCCTGAAAGAGCCTCCAATGTGGCATCACTGGGAAGAATGAGTAAAGAGAGGCTGCTAAAATCTCAGGGCTGGGACGAATGGACACATTACTGGCACTCGCTCAAGAAAATTGATGATGAATAGGATGATAGTGGTAGTGATTAAGGACACAAAAATATAAGGAAACAAGAATGAAATTCTAGATCTGAAATGTATAATAACTGAAATGAAACATCACAAGAACCAAAAGATTGACTCAAACATGCTGAGGGAAATAAAAAATTGAAATTTTCAAGTTTTGGGTGTGTGTGAGGCTTTGTGGACCACACCCACCAGTGCTCAGGGGTACTCCTGGATCTGTGCTCAGGGGTGTCTTCTTGCAGTGCTTGGGGGACCATATGCCAAGGTACATGACTTGGGTACCAGGGATTGAAGCTGAACCAACTGTGTGAAAGACAAGCACCTTAACCCTATACTGTGTCTGTCACCCTAAATTACCCAGTCTGAAAACACAAACAAAAAGACTGAAGGAAGATAAACAGTTAAAGTGACTTGTGAGATATCAGACAGAGCAACATATTTTATATGCATTGTGGGAGTACCAGAAGTAAGAGTCAGAAGGGAACTGAGAATGTCTTTACAAAGAAGAGTGTAGAACTTCCAATCTTATTGAATACAAAAATATAAACATGTAAGAAGCTCAACAAATTCCAAGCGGGATGAATTAAACAAAAAAAAAAAAAGAAAGAAAAAAAAAGTAGGGGGTGGATTATGTGGGTAGAATGCACACCTTGTACACGACCAACCTGGGTTTGATCGCCGTCATCCCCTAAGGTATCCTGAGCCCTGCCTGGAGTGATCCCTGAGAGCAGTCAGGAGTAAGCCCCAAGCACTGTAAGATGTGACCCCCAAACAAACGAAACTCACAGCAAGATGCATCACAGAGGGGGCTGGAGCAATAGTATAGCGGGTAGGGTGTTTGCCTTACATGCGACCAACCCAGGTTCGATTCCCAGCATCCCATCTGGTCCCCCAAGCACCGCTTGAAGTAATTCCTGAGTGCATGAGCCCTGAGTAACCCCTGAGCATTGCCAGGTATGACCCAAAAAGAAAAGAAAAAAGATGCATCACAGGGGCAGGAGATAATACAGCAGTTCAATCTCTGGTAGCATCTGACCTCTTAAGCATCACCAGGTGTGACCGTGGAGGCCTCCAAACCTGACCAGAGTAGCTGCAGGGTACCACAGGGGCCAAGAAGCATCACGTTGAACTGCTAGTCTGGTTGGCCAAGGATCACTGGGAGTGAGCCCTGGGCCTCCTGAGCACTGCTTGGGGGTGGGAAGGCACATCCAACCCCTTAAAAAATGATGTATCATAATCAAACTGTAGAAAGACAGATGTAGACTCGTGAAAATATCAAGAGAGAACTGACTTGTCACATACCTGGAATGATCAATAAAATTATCACCAGATTTTTCATGAAAAAACAGACCATAGAAGAAAATAAGACAGACTGCTAAAAGAAATAAACTATTGGGACCAAGACATAGTACAGGGAGTAAGACGCTTACCTTGCATGTAGCTGACCCTAGTTCAGTTCCCCAGGAGCACTGCCAGGAGTAATCCCTGAGCACTGCTGAGTGTGACCCAAACCTCCACCCCTCATAAAAACAAGCACAGAAATTGCGCCAATCAAAAAATCCTATCATCAGCAAAATTGTCCTTCAAACTTGCCCTCGAGTAATTGGTTGTTTATTTATTTTTAAAAATATAGTGTCTGTGATCTAATATTTGCAGTAATCTGACAAAGTATAACACAAGAAAAATGTACAGGAGTAAAACAAGCTTTGCATGGTTGTTTAGAAGTGTGTTGCTTAGCAGGTAAAACTGGAGACAGCTCAGTGGTAATACTTGCCTTGAAGGCCTGAGGTCATGAGTTTGGCAGTTAACACCGTGCCCACCCCCCCATGCTCATTGTAAATTCCAGGGGTACTACTGTTTGCAGCCCCCACCAATACAAAATGTGCCCTCTCTGGTGCCCTGCAATCAAATGTGTGTGTGTGTCTGTGTGTCTGTGTGTGTGTGTTTGTGTGTGTGTGTGAGCACCCAAACCCTATGAAGTTTCTAGAAGAAAACATAGGAGAAAATCACAACACTGAATTTGGTGATGATTTCTCAGTTTCATGTCAACAGCATGGACAACGAAAGGAATAATGGACAAATTAGACTGCATGCCAACTCAGAGTTTCTGTGAGTTAAAAAAAATATATGATCAGTTTAGTACAAAGGTAACATCTGGAAGGGGAGAGAAATATGTGCTGATAAGGTATCTAATTAAAGGATTAATGTATAAAGTATATTGAGAATGCCTAAAATCAGAACATGGAAACCACTGATTCAATGCAAAGAAATAAATCTATGCTTCTCAGAAGAATAAATGCAAATTCCAATAAGGACAGAGAAAGAGGTTCATTATCACTAATCATTAAGAATGTGCAAATGCAAATTAAAATCACATGCGATACCACCTCACACCTTTAAGGATGACAGGTTTATAAGAAAAACAGTCGATGTGGAGAAATTGGAACTCTGTGGACCATTAGTGGGAATGCAAAATGAGAGAGCTACTGTGGAAATAGAAAAGTTTGCCAGTTCCTTAAAAAAAAAAACATGAAATATCATATGACTCAGCACTTCCACTTCTGGGTATATATAAGGAAATTGAAAGTGGGGACTGGAACATTCATATTCACAACAGTATTATTCACAGTTACAAAAAGATGGAATTGACACAAGTGTGCATCAATGAATTGATAAACAAAATGTTATATATATACATACAGTGGAAGGAAGCCTTTGGAAGGAATAAAATTCTGATACAAAAATATGATTTTATTTTAAGGTGCATCAAGAATGGTCAAATTTATAAAGATAATAGACTGTGTTTGCCAGGGGATGATGGAATAGAGCAATAAGGAGAGCTATTATATAATAAGTACAGTTTCAATTTTGCAAAACGACAGAGCTCTAGATAAGGTAGCAAAACAGTAATAAAAGAGTTAGTACTACCTAATGCATTTTAAAATGGGAAGCATGGTAGATTTTGTTTTATGAATATCTTTTTCCCCATTTTGTAGTGAAAGAACTGTGAGTTACAAAGTTATTGATAGTTGAGTTTTAGGCATATAATATTTCAACACCAATCCCACCATCAGTGTCAACTTCCTTACTCGAGTGTTCCCATACTTCCTCCCTATCCCCAACCCCCATTCTATCCCACTTTTTTTTTGAGTTAACTTTATAGTCATTTTATTGCTTCTCTCTTTTTTAAAAAAATTTTTTATTAGAGAATCACTGTGATGTACAGTTACAAACGTATGAACTTTTGTGTTTGTATTTCACTCATACAGTGATCGTTTACCCATCCCTCCACCAGTGCACATTCTCCTCCACCAATGATCCCAGTATCCCTCTCACCACCCCCACTCCATCCCCCACCAATTCCCTTTTGTTCTCTCTCATTTCCTATCCCACTTTCAACTTGACAGACACATTACAAAGTTTCAGTCTCGTTGAGTATGTGTTTTGGATATAGGGCTGTACCATTCACCCATATTACCAGTGTAACTGAAGCCCTGGTCTTAAAACAAAACTTTAGGGGGAAAAATGTGTATATGTGGACTCAGGCCAGGGATGTGACTCAGCAGTTGAGTGTATACACATCTTACATGCTTGAGGCCCTGCATACGATGTGTGACACTTCCAGATCACTCTGTGATCCTGATGCTACCACCACATCGAATATGTATGTGGATAGTGTATCTGGTCCGTGAAGGTCTCTCAGCCCTTCTGAATTATTTCCTGAGCCCCCCCCCCCCCGGCCATAACAAAACCCTTCAGCTTCCATTTATTTGTCGAGTTTTGCTGTTTTTTTCTAAGGTGTCCTTTCCTTGCTTTTAGATGAAATCATAGCAGCAAATGATGAGGAAAGTGAATATTTTGAAACCTTGACAAGTCAACAGATCTTTCTCTGGCTGCAAGGGCTGTTCCTCTTCGCCTTGGTGTGGACCGTGGCGGGCATCATCAACTCAGAAGGCAGAAAGAAATTTGACGTGTTTTTCCGCAACCTGATCATGGGTATGGACGACAACAACCCCAGACCCAAAAGTGTCAAACTCACCAAAAACAATATCTTTCCAGAAAGAGGTAATTGGATACCATTGTTATCTTTACTATAATAGTTTTGACTATATGTCCCAAACATATAACCAACATGTCTGGACCAAGTAAGGCTTTTTGTTAAAGTCAGGTAAGATTTTGTGACTTGCCTTAGGATGTTGGCTGGATATTGGTGACCCTGAAATCAGGATTTTCTAGGTTTCTTTAAACTGCTTTTTTAGTTGAATTTTTTTTTTGCAGGGTGCAAAAAATTTTTGAGGGAGCAAAAATCACCTATTATCCCATCAGTCAGTCAGGCATGAGACAGAATGAAAAATATAGTTGCTTTCCTTTTTCTTATTCCCATCCAAACCTGCTCTAAGCATTATCCTAGGGTTATGGTACTAATATGTCTTATCATTTTATCATTGTAATCTATTTAAATGTGTCTAGTTTTACTATATAGCATTATTTACAAAATGGTCACTTGAGTGATCTATATTTGTATTAATTTTGAATCTTCGTATTTTTGTATTTGGAATCACACCTGGATCTGCTTGCTAATTTCTCTTAGTTCATGTCTTGGGGGTGGGGGTGCTAATTTCTCTTAGGCCATGCTTGGGCGCCCATGCAGTGAGAAAATGCAGCCCAACCCTTTGAACTATCTCCATGGGTCATGTATAAAATAATTTACTACAATTTTTAAAAGATTTTTTTCTCTTAAGTAGTTTTACTCTTCAGGTTTTTTTTTAACCACCTAAAAAGTTTCTTTGTTACCTAAGAAGTAATACATTACTGAAATTTACCACCTAAGAAATAGAGAAAATGGTTTGTAGAGAAAATGTTAAAGTCAATTGGTGTGATCTCACTATCCAGAAGTAATTTCATATCTTCTTCCAGTTTTTCTATATTTTATACTAAAAATATTATGCTGTAATTTCCAATGGCTTTACTTTTTTTGTGACTATAAAAAAGTATATAAAAGTATATAAAGTAACTCCCAGTGGGGATGATAATATTGTATATATTGAGAAGTCTGGTTTACACAGATGCATCTGTTTGTCAAAATGTGAATATATTCAAGGCATGTGTATTGCATTGTAAAATTCATCAATAATAATAAATATTGAACAGTAATTGGTATATATGCTGAAGTGAAGTGAGAAGGAATAGAAATATGTCAGAAAGTAAGAGCATGCATGGATATACAGATGAACAAGTATAATAAAACATGTAAAAAGATATGGAAAACATAGAAGATGGGTATAGAAATGTTTACCTCTCTTTTAAAAAATAATTGTAATAGATTTCACTTTAGAGCAATTTTAGGCATTCAGAAAATTGAGCTGAAAGTGTAGTGTCCCTTTCTCCTTCCTCCAACTCCCTCTATTTTCCTGACTTTTAGCGTCTCGCATTAGTGTACATTAATTAGTTTATTTGTTACATCTGATAATGTCACATTTCCCTAAAAATCCATCGTAACATCTAGTCATCCTTCCCTTCCCTTAATGCCTGATAATCGGTTGCTATCCTAATTTTGTATTTTCCAGCATGTACTATACTTGGGATAATATAATTTGAAGTCTTTTTAATTGGCATATTGTGCTTAGTAGCAAGGACTTAAATTTCCTTCCTCTGGTTTTTTTGTCTTGATAGTTTATTTCCTATTGTAACTAAATCATACTCTGTTGCATGGCTATTCATCCACTCACCTATCAAAGAACATTTTAACTAATTGTTATTTTCTAAAAGTATGAATAAAGTTCTATGAACCTTCATGTATGGTTTTTGTGTGAACATCAGTTTTAAATTCATTTGGCAAATACCTGAATTTGTGATTACTAGATCCAAGAGTGCAACTGTGTTTATCTTTGTCAGAAACTACTGAACTGTCTTGCAAAATTCTTGCATCAAGTTGCATTCCCACCAGCAACAAATGAATAGCTTCTGTTGCTCTCTATCTGCATCAGCCTTTAATATTCTGGATATTTTGTATTCTAGCTAATTCTAACAGATGTGTTGTACTATCTTGTTTTAATTTGCAGTTTCCTCATGATGTGTGACATTGGCTATTTCTTTATAGTAGAGTCATTATTATACTCCTCAGCTTTGGTGAAATATCTTTTCGGATCTCATCCTTTTTCTAAATTGTGTTGTTCTCTTAATGAATTTTAAGTTTGTTGTGTATTTTGGACACAGGTCCCTTATTATATATATTTTGTAGGTATTTTCTCATAGATTGGGGCTTGTCTTTTCATTCTCCTAATAGTATCTTGTCGGGGTGGGAGAAGAGACAATACAGTGAGTAAGGGCTTACCTGGCACACAGCTACCCAGGTGATCCCCAGAATAACGTAAGTGTGAGCCAAGGGTGTGAATCTTGAACAACATTGTATGTGAGCCCCAAACACAAAAACAAAACCAACCAACTGAACAAAAATAATTTTTTCACGATCAAATTTTTTTAATTTTAATGAAGTCCAATTAAACAAATTTCGTATTCATCATGTCTTTTGTGCCTAAAAATTCATCCCCAAACCCCAAGTTTAGCTAGATTTTTTTCCTATATTATTTAGCTCTTAGGAGCTATGTGGCTTTCGTGTTTTACATTTGGGTCTACTGTCTATTTTGAATGACTCTTTGGAAATTATTAAGATCCATAACTCTTGGTTCTTATTCTCCTTCCCTTTTCCTACTTCTCCTTTCTCCTAGAAGACTACTTGTTCCAAGACCTGTTGGTGAAAGCCAGTTTTTCTTCCTCTAATTGTTTTACTCCTTTGCTTAAGATCACTTTTCTATGTATGTGTGGGCTATTTATGCCTCTCTGGTCTGTTCACTGATTTATTTATCTGTTCTTTGACCACTACAATACTGTTTTGCATCTGTAGAGATAGTACCAAGGTTAAGGCATTTGCTTTGCATGCAGCTTCTGCCCAAATATGGTTTGAATCCTTGCACTTCATGTGACTAAAAAAATTCTATCTTGCTTCTTATAATTTCATAATAAATCTTCAACCTGGCTATTGTTCATTCTCCATCTTTGTTATTCAATATAGTGTTAAGTATTATGATATTTTATCCTCCCATTTAAAATTTGTTTATCAATATCTATAAAATAACTTTTGGGGATTTTGCTTGGTAATATGTTGACTCTATAGAACAAGATGAGAAGGAATAGACCTCTTAAAATTTTGAGTCTTCCCTCTATGTGATCACAGATTGCATCTTCATAAATTAAATCTCCTTTGATTTCTTCAGCATTTAGAAGTTTTCCTCAGATGACTCATACACTTTTATTATATTTAAACCTAAATTCGTTTTCTTTATTTCTTATTTTTGAGGCTAATGGAAATAGCACTGCCTTTTCCATTTCAAATTCCAATTTTGAGTTTCTGCTATGTAAGAATGCAGTTGGCTTTTATGTATTAACTGTGTGATCGTACAATCTTGTTGCAATCACTTATAAAATTCCGAAAGTTTTTGTTGATTCTTTTGGGATTTCCTGCTTAGATAATCCTGTATCTACTAGCAAGGACAGTGTTATTTCTTCCTTTCTAATCTTTTGTTTGTTTCTTATCTTATTGTATTAGCTAGGACTTCCTGCATAATGTTGAAAAGGATAGTAAAATAACTTGTTCCCAGCCTTAAAGAGAAAGTACATAGTTCCTGATTCAAAATCTCATGTTACCTTATGTGTTTATCAAGTTAAGGAAGTTTGATTCTATTCCTAATTTACTAAAGGTTTTTAAGTGTGAATGATCAGTGAATGTTGTCAAATGCTTTTTTTCTGAATCTACCGATAGAATCATATGCTTTTTCTTCTTAAGCTTTTTGATGTGATAGGCTTTCTTTTTTTCTTTTTTTTAAATTTATTTTATTCTTTAATTAGTGAATCACCATGAGGGTACAGATACAGATTCACACATTTTCGAGCTTGTTTTTCCCTCATACAATGTTCACAAACACATCCCTCCACCAGTGCCCATTCTCCACCACCAATAAACCCAGTATCTCCCCCCACCCCCCAATCCCATCTTCCCCCCACCCCACCCTGCCTCTGTGGCAGGGTATTCCCTTTTGATCTCTCTATCTCCAATTGGGTGTTGTGGCTTGCAATTGATAGGTTTTCTTAATTGATCTTTAAATGCTGAAGTAGTCTTATGTGCTAGAGTAAATCCCACCTTGTGTCATATATTTTTTCTATTTATTTTGGATGTGATTGGCATATTGTGTGTGTGTGTGTGTGTGTGTGTGTGTGTGTGTGTGTAGATTTTGTTTTTTGTTTCTATGGCAGTGAAAGACAGTGATATATAATTTTCCTTTTTTTTTTTTTTTTGCCACACCTAAAAGTACTCAGGGATTTCTCCTGGGGGATCACTTCAAGCAGGACAAGGGGCAAGGGACCACATGGGATGCTGGCAATCAAACTTGGGTGGCTGCATGCAAGACAAATGCCTCACCTGCTGAACTATCACTCCAACACCAATTTTACTTTCTTATAATGTCTTTCATTTTGGTGTATGGGTAATGGTGACCTCATTGTATAATTTACATAATGTTCCCTTTGTTTTCTGTATTTTGGGAGATTTCAGATCATTGGTATCATTTCTTCCTTATATGTTTGGTAGAATTCATCTGTGTACACAAGTTAGCCTGTTTTAGAAGGTTATTAATTATTGATTTAATTTATTTAATTAACATTGAATTATTCACTTTATCTCTTTTTCTTTATGTGAGTCTGGTCCTTAAATACAGGGATTCATCTCTTTCATGTACATTATCAAATTCTTAATATCCATAGAATTACTAGTGATGCTTCCCCCTTTCATTCCTGATATTAATATTTTTTGTCTTCTATTTTGTTTTTGGTTGGTTTAGCTAGTAGTTTGTCAACCTTATTAAACTTCCCAAAAAAAGAACTTTTGATTTGTTCATTTTTCTCTGTTAATTTTCTGTTTCAGTATCATTTATCACTGTTCAATTTTTATTATTCCTTTCCTTCTGCTTATTTTTAATTTAATTTGCACTTTTTTCCAGTTTTCTGAGGCATAGAAACTTATTTAAAGTTATCTGCTTTTGCAATTTCTGTATTTCTTTAACTACATCTTACAGATTTTGAAAAGCTGTGTTTTCATTGATGTGTCGTACAAATATTTTAAAATTTTCTCTTATATTTTGTTGGCAGGAGTAGAGGGTATAGTTATTTAAAAATGCATTATTTAATTTCCAAGCATTTGGGGATTTTTAAGTATCTTTCTGTTATTGATTTCTAGTTTTAATGGCATAATAATCTGAAAACACACATTACATTATTTCTATTCCCTTAAAAATGTTGAAGTGTTTTTATGGCTCAGAATGTGGTTTATCTTGTTTGATATTTCATTCTGAGGAGAGCATATACTCCTACCATGAGATGAAATTATCTATAATGGCAAATTAGAGTCACATGTTTGACGATGGCACTGTTCAATTTAACAATACTCACCAGTGTTCTGCATGTCCTCTGTCAGTTATGACACATGGATATTCAAGTCTCCAGTTAGGGTATTGGGTGTTTTTGTTTCTTCTTGCATTTCTATCAGTTTTTCCTTGTGTATTTTGGTCTTCGGTTCACATTTGATGTATGAAAATGTATCTAATTCAATTTCTTCTGTAAATTAGAAGAGTTAGCTTTTTATACGTAGTGGTTATTTGCTTTTCACATGCTCTTATTTGCCTGCTATATTCTTGAATGTTCCATTGTAGGTTTTGAATTTGGGGTGTCCTCCTAGGCAGTATTCAGGGCACTCTGAGCCACACCCCCCTCCCCCCGAGTGATAGATGTCCCAGTTGTGCTGGCAGGATGGTTCAATGCTCAGTACTGGGGCCACTTGGCTATCTGGGCAATATTTGGGATCTGGGGAATATAATGTGCTGGGGATCAAACCTGGGGTCTCATGCATGCCAGGCATGCACGCCAGCTCCTTTAACTATCTCTCCAATCCAGCTTTATAGAAATTTTTTTTAAAACCCGTGTCTAGATGTAGACTTCCTTTTATCTATATACCCTGAAACATGGTGAATCTTTTTGGATAGCAAAGGATAGCTTTTCCTTCTGGGTTTAGTACCTACCATTTCCTCTTTCCTTGTTTGTGTATTTTTATCCTTTTAAGAAAGACTTCTTATTGTAAGGGCTGGAGTGATAGTACAGCGGGTAGGGCGTTTGCCTTGCACGCAGCCCACCCAGATTCTACTCGCAGCATCCCATAGGGTCCCCCAAGCACTGCCAGAAGTAATTCTGAGCATGGATGGGTGTCACCTCCCCCCCGCCGCAAAAGAAAAAAAGAAGACCTTACATTTTCATCTTAGTCACCAGTAACTTAAATCATGCTTTTGCTGTCGAGAATGATTTTAAGTTTGCTATTGTGCCCTTTGCTTGCTTGCTGCTGTTTTATCAGGCTGTGGCTTCAACGTGTCAGGACTTGAGTTCTGGTTCCCCTACCTACTAGTTCACTCTGTGTTTTTTAACTCCTGTCAGCATCCTCAGTCACACAATGGGAATAACAATAAGAGTAAACATCCATGGCGTTCGTGTAAGAATTTAAATGCATTGATACATGTCAAAACATTTAGAGCAAGATATATAGAAAATATTAAATATTAGCAACTTCTAAGACTGGGAAGATGGGTCAGTGGTCTAGATTGCAAGCCTTGCATGCAGAAGGACGAGGTTTGGTCCCTGTTACTGCATGGTGTCTTGGGCTCCCCTGGGAGCAACCCCCCCTCCCCATGCTGAGCCAGGAATAGTACTTGAGCATTGCCAGATGTGGCCTCAAAACAAATATATATTTAAACAAATAGCAATTTTTATCATTGCATTTATCTGTTCAACCATCTTTTTTGTTTGTTTTTGGGCCACACCTGGTGATGTTAAGGGATTACTTCTGGCTCTGCTGGAATTACTCCTGGTGGTGCTTGAGGAGGGTGGAGCACATAGAATCCCAGGGATCACACCCAGGACGACTGTATGCAAGACAAATGTCCTGCCTGCTGTACTGTTGCTCTGACCCCCGTCCATTTCTTTCAAATCTTATTTTGTCTCCTCTTTTTAACCTACTTTCTCCTTAAATCTTTCCCTTTTCTATTTCATGTAAATAGGATTTTTTTATACCCTATTTAAGATGCCAAACACTTTCTGAAATTGGGTTTCAAGTTCTGCACTAAACAAGGTTCAGAAGTGTCTGGCAGTTCCACCAATAATTTTGGTTTGTTTAATAATGACATTTTATTATAACACTAATGGGGGGTGGAGGAGCTGCATTTTAGCCAGGAACACCACACATGTGGCACTTAAACCTTCTCGATTATTTCTACTTGGGTTTCTCCCCAGGCACTCTGGTTTCCTCCTCTATCCCCCAAATATGCAGGCAGTGAAGATATTCATGGGCGTGTCTCAGTCGTCCCAGCTTGACTAAGTGTGGCATGTGTGCATTGTGCCCTATGGAAACTGTATCCTGTCGAGGGTTGGGCCCTGCCACTTGTGACCCTGAATTGGAATGAGTAGGTGGGGAAATAAACAAATACATTATTCCTGAGTCTTAAGGCGTATGCAGTTCAGTGATTTTCATGTGACCAAGTATAGGCCATAGGTTCTTACCTTTGGTTTACACCAATTAGTCTGTTAGTTTACATCTATTAGGCAAAATCAGTTGCATGTCCTCTTGCATAAAATCAGTTTCCAAGAACCCATCAATGAGACATTATGTGAAGATGAACCTCAGCACATTCTCCATATTGCATTCCTTTACATCATAATGTTTTCTTTCCACGGGTTCTGTATGTTGTTTTCTGTTTCCTATCCTTCCAGATTAACCTCTTCACACACTTCCGGTCAGCAAAGATGGCATGTGAACTATGCTTAGCCTTATTACTGGTTCACTTCACCATGTTATCTCACAGGTTGAGCTGGGAGACTGGGATGCACACAGCTTCCACTCAGTTTCTAGGTCACTTTGGCCCATTACATCTCCTAATTTATTGTAATGACTTTGTCTCTTTCTGCATCCTATACAACTAATGTAATGAGAAAAACCAGTACTTCAAGCAGGCACTGTCATTGGCTTTTTTTGCATTTTCTTTTTTTTGCAGTGATCATCCTGTCACAAGTATTTCAAATTTTCAAGATCCCTTTTCTCTCTGATCCACCTGCTTTCTTCTCTTTATGTAGTTACCGGGATGGTATATATTCTATTTTTTTTTATTCCTCTGTTTCCATCTGTCCTTGTTCCATGGAGCATTTTCCTACAGAATACTTAGTCTTTGCAAGGATCATTTTCTTTAGCTTCCCAGACGGTGTTCAGGGGGGCTGCACCCAGAGATCCAGCCTGGCTATACCAGCCTGAAAGTTCTATGCTCTAGTCTGGTAGTACAGTACTGCTTGGCACCATTAATGCCAGCTGTGCCCTGTGTTTGCCAGGGCATAGTGTGGTGATGTTCAGGGAACTGTGTGCTATACCAGGGGATGGAACTTGGGGTCTCTAGATGTGCCCCAGCCTCTTTTGCGAAATCTTGTTCCCTTGTAATTTTAATGGCTGAAAAATTATTCCATTCATTTTACAAGACATAATTTTGACTGGTGTCTTAATGTGGGACATGTAAATTCTTCCCAAATTTTCGCCATCACAGATGGTACTGCATACTCTTGTACAGAGATTATTTTCATTGTGAGTATTTCTTTAGGCTAAATTTCCAGTAAGGGATTTCTAAGTTAAACTACAGAGCATTTTTATAGCTCCATAAGCATCATGCCAGATTGCTTGCTAAAATTATTGTGCCAGATTTTACTTCTAGGTAAAACTGCAGAATGACGTAGGCTCACAGAGGCTTCCATACCAAGTGAGATGAACAACACCAAAAAAAAAAATGTGAAGCCTAAAAATTCTCCAGCAATATCCAATGCAAGAGTTACAACGTGTTTCTATAAACACTGAAAAATGGTGGACAGGGAGAGTGGGGAAAGTATATATATAAACCCAGAGCCTATTATCCCACTGTCGCCTGACGTCTCCTGAGATTAATTCTGAAAATAAAATCGGCATAATTCAGAGAGTTCTCACTGGTAATCACCAGTGTGAAGAAAAATAAGCTGCAATAGTGACTGGACAGCTATGAAAAATGATTTTTAAAATCAAAAAGCCTAAAAACCCATAAAACAAAAGCCTGGGAGCTTGAGATCCCTCCCTATTTCCGTAGAGTAGGGAGAACTGCCCGCATTTGTTTCTTCCAGAGTTCCATGCTGGTGGATGAAAAGAGCTGACTCCGCCCCCTCTCCTCACCCCGCCCCGCTCCCCAAGCGCATGCGCGCCACTGGCTGGAATGGGGGTGGAATGAGCCCCGTCTAGGAAAGTTGGCCAACTGTTAAAAGAATGCAGAACCCAGGTTTCCTGCCAAGGCCAACTGAGTATTTCCTTTTATCCGGCTTCTGTAACCTCAGATGACAAGAAACGCAGTTCACAGACCAATCCTTGAAGTGTATCCAAGAATGTAGATGAAATAAATTGGCCCCAGATAATGTTAGGAAAGAGGTCAAGAATTTACATGATTATAATCAGAGTGACAATGGTATGGAAACTGTGCAAAAGACATGCACATGGCCCAAGATATGTTTTACTATTTTTTTTTAGTTATAGATGAACAATATGGTACTGGAAAAAGGATAGATATATGGAACAATGGAATAGAACTGAGAGTAAAGAAATGTCTCACATTAATGGTGACTTGATTTTATTTTTTTTTGGCTTTTTGGATTTTTGGGTCACACTGGCAATGCTCAGGGATTACTCTGGCTCTCTGCTCAGGAATTACTCCTGGCGGTGCTTGGGGGACCACATGAGATGCCGGGGATTGAACTCAGGTTGGGTGAGTGCACAAATTCCCTACTCACGGTACTCTCTCTGGCCCCCTGGCGACCTGACTTTTGACACGAGTATTAAGATAGTTAAATGGAGGGGGGAGAGGAAATAATCTTTTACACAAAAAAATCCAGTGACAACGGAATAGTTACATATCAAATAATGAACATAGGCTCCTACTTCATGTCATAGTCAAAAATTGACATTCAATGAATCAACATGGAACAAGGTAGGTGACTTAAAGAACCAATGCACGTGCCCCTGGGAGGCCAAGTTTCGTCCCTAGCACCATCACGGGTGGCTTGGGTGGCCCTGAGCATTACTGCACTTGAGCATAGAACGGTCAGGTCTGCAGGGCCTGGTCTTCTTTCTCCTGGAGCCCTTGAACACAGCTGGACAGGCCACAGAGAGGCAGAGACAGACACAAAAATCAGCGACCCAAATTTGGGTTAAAACCGAAGACTTATTATAAGAAAGCAGGGGTTAATATTCACAACCAGAGTCTAAGCAATGATTTAAGACATTCAAAGCACAAGATAAGTACAAGAATAGAAAAAATAGATTTTTTATCACTGTCACTGTCACTGTCATCCCATTGCTCATCAATTTGCTCGAGCGGGCACCAGTAATGTCTCCATTGTGAGACTTGTTATTACTGTTTTTGGCATATTGAATACGCCACGGGTAGCTTGCTTGCCGGGCTCTGCCGTGCTGGCAGGATATTCTCGGTAGCTTGCTGGGCTCTCTGACAGGGACAAAGGAATCGAACCCAGGTTGGCACATGCAAGGCAAACATCCTACCTGCTGTGCTATCACTCCAGCCCTGATTTTATATATATATATACATATATATATATATGTATATATATATATTACATCTCTCAATGGTGGTTTCCCATGTACCTAATTCCAACGCTGCACCCAGGACCAGTGCCTACCTCCCTTCCCCAAGGCTCCTGTACCCCAATGTCTTTCAAATTGCACCATTCTTAGGAGGTTCTTTCACCTGTCTGTCATTTCATCTCCAATGTATTTAGTGCCGAGAAACATGGAATATTTTGGCTTTTTCTGTCTACTGTGTATATTATTTAAATAATTTATTAGATATGTATTATTTTTTGTACCATCATCAGTCTTATTCTTTGAAAGGTGTCGTTGTAGTTTACAATATAAAATAATCTATAGTATAATAATATAATATAATATGTGTCAATCTCACTAGTTTCTCAGTGCTCTGTGCCATTACAGGTACTTATGCATTTCCAGAACTCTATTGCTGAGGCTATTATATATTTTTTCATTGAACACCTCTAATTAGTTTATATTTGAAATGTAGTCCCTAGGGTCCTCACATTATGTTCTCTTCCCTTGGGTTCAGGAAGCATCTATGATTTTTATTTCTTCAAGCAAGGAGGTGGACAGTGGCACACGTGGACAGAATATATCACCAAAGAGGAAGAACATATTGCACCTAATGCAAAGGTAATAATAATAATAATAATAATAATAATAATAATATAATAAAAGGCATTGGCTGTGGAATTTCAGTTCCAAAAATAACACGGTTTTCTCCAAGGTGGAGGAATCAATGCCAATGTTTGCATTTTTTTTTTTTACTTTGTGCCTTTTAATTTTATTTGTTGTTGGTTGAGGCACTGTGATTCCAATACTGTTCATGGTGGTTTCCCGTGTCCATCATTCCATCACTGCACCCTCCCCAGTGTGCCCACCTCCTTCTCCCAAATTCTCCTCTCTTTGAACCCCTTCAGCCCCCCTCCCACCACCACCACCAAACTCCGTTTTATGGAGCAGTTCTCTAAGTGTTGATTTGGCCCTCTGTCGCTAGCTTGCTGTGTATCTTGAAATTCCACATCTAAGTGGTGAGATCATTCTGTGTCCATCCTTCTTTCTAATTGACTCCACTCCAAGGCTGCTGTCCTCCTCCTTTCTAACAGTAGAGAGGTTGGAGAGGTAGTTCAGGCAGGGTAGGGCATTTTCCTAGCAAGCTGTAGGCCTGAGTCCCGAGTCCCTCGAGTCCTGTCAAGTAGGATCCCTAAACACAGAGCCAGGAATAAGCTCTGAGCCCTGCTGGAAGTGAGCCCCAGAGTGCTGGATCAAGAGTAGCCATTTGGGGATGGCACTGTAGCACTGTTGTCCTGTTGTTCATCGATTTGCTCGAGTGGGCACCAGCAATGTCTCCATTGTGAGACTTATTACTGTTTTTGGCATATCAAATACACCACGGGTAGCTTGCCAGGCTCTGCCGTGTGGGCGGGATACTCTTGGTAGCTTGCCAGGCTCTCCAAGAGGGACGAAAGAATCGAGAGGGACCGTGCAGTGCAGAGGCCTGAACTGAGGGTCAGCTGCATGCAAGGCAAGTGCCTTAAACCCTGGAACTATCTCTCTGATCCTCTCAGGATTTTAAAGAAAATGTAAGATCTCTTCTCACAGAAATGAATGAGAGGTAGATTGATGGCCACTTCGTTTGGCTGATAATGATAATCAGACTCACAAATGCGCTGATCACAGCACATTGTATGGGCTAAGAGTTCATAATAGTATTTCAAATGATTGTAGCTTTTTATGGTATTATGTAGCTGAGTAAACTGAAGCATGGACAGCGAAAGAAAAATAGGAAATCTGGGTCTCTTTGATGCTAAAGCCCACGCTTGTATATGTATGCTTTTCTAAAGGTAGTTCTTTTCTAAAATGCTAACGTTGAATCCATGAGTTCTATTTGGATCTGAATGTCAGGAAGAGTTTAATTATGTTGTGGATAAGAGGTTAAGGGGAGAGGTAGGTCTCAGAACCAAGTATGTGGAAAAGCAGATGAGGAACAAGTACAGAGAATTAAGATTGAGGGTCAGTCACTAACCTTCTGAATCTTCTGAATAAATATGGCAAATGGGAGGTGGACCTTGCCTGAAGTGAGACAGACTGGAAGGTTGATTCTGAGCAATGGTCACGGAGCTATAGATCCATCGTTATATAATTAGCATTTATAATATGACAGTTGGGTGTTTAAGTATATGGTGTAGAAGGACGGGGAAAGAGCTCAACAGGCTGAGGTTAAGTACTCACTCAAGACCATCAAGACAGTACAGGGTAAAGTTGAATAGACTGGATGAATCCAGAACAGCCCAAGTGTTGAAGAACAGATGGCTGGGGAAAGACATGGCAGTGTCTATACACAATGAAATGGTATTTGATTATAAGAAAAGACTTAATTATACAATCGGCTGCCCTTGGTAGAGTCATGGTGAAAGAAGTAACTCAGGAGGAGAGGGACAGATACAGAATGGACTCTCTCTTCTGTGGGATATTAAAAAAAAAAAGACAAATGGCCAAAGGTAACAGAACCAGAGAACTGATCTACAGAATTGAGCTTAACATGCTGGGCGGGGGGTGGGGGGGTGGGGGGAGGTGGATTTGGGAGAGGTGGGGAATAGGTGGAGGGGACATTCTGGTGGAGGATGTTGGAACATTATATGCATGAAACAGTATTGTAAATCACGGTACCTAAAATTAAAAATACAAAAAAAAAAAGAATGGAATCCAGGTCTTCTGAAGACTAAGACCCAGCCTCCTGGGTCCAGTACTAAGACTCTTCTCTGCCTCTGTGGTACAGATCTCAGACCTCATCATCCCTACCATGGAGACAGCCCGGCAGTCCTTCTTCTTGAAAACCTACATCGACCATGAGATTCCAACTCTATTTGTGGGTCCTACAGGAACTGGCAAATCTGCCATCACCAACAACTTTCTTCTCCATCTTCCCAAAAACGTCTACCTGCCCAACTGCATCAATTTCTCTGCCAGAACTTCAGCCAATCAGACCCAAGATATTATTATGTCCAAGCTGGACCGAAGGAGAAAGGGTCTTTTCGGGCCCCCCCTAGGGAAGAAGGCAGTGGTGTTTGTGGGTAAGACCGAAAGCTGGGCACAACTGGTTTCTTACACCCAAACAAAGACAGCCCTTTGCAGGACCATCCTACAGGCCTTTTTATTCCCACTGGGAGATAAAATATTTCTGGTTAATATAATTTAGTTTTTATTTCCCCCTTCCCTCCCTCCTTCCCTCCATCTTTCCCTTCCTCCTTCCTTCTTTCCTTCCTTCCTTCCTTCCTTCCTTCCTTCCTTCCTTCCTTCCTTCCTTCCTTCCTTCCTTCCTTCCTTCCTTCCTTCCTTCTTTCGTTCCCTCTTTTTCTCTTTTATTCATTTTTTCTTTCCTTTCTTTTTTTTTTTTTTTGCTTTTTTTTTTTTTTTGGGTCACACCCTGCAATGCACAGGGGTCATTCCTGGCTCATGCACTAAGGAATTACTCCTGGCGGTGCTCAGAGGACCATATGGGATGCTGGGATTTGAACCCGGGTCGGCCGCGTGCAAGGCAAACGCCCTACCTGCTGTTCTATCGCTCCAGCCCCATCTTTCCTTTCTTTTATTGCCAAGCATTTGTTGAACATGTACTATAGATTAAAATTTAAAAAAGTTAGACATAGTCTTTACCTTTTAGTAGACGAGACATCCTGTTTCCTCTCAGAGGGTCAGGCAATGCTACCTCGCAGTGAGAAGTAATCCCAGAAAGGGAATGCAGTGTTGCCCTTTTTCATTTCCAAAAGCAACACAAACTTTGTGATAAGTTTCTTATTCCATTTTGTGCTAGATAAATATGCTATTGATAAATTTCAAAATCTCATAATTGCTAAATAGATATTTATGACTTAAGCATAATAACTTTCCTAGAATTTTACCTGTTAATTTTTTTAAAAAACTTAATTTTATTCACATTATTTTTATATCATTATTATTTTACTGGGGCTGGAGTGATAGTGCAGCAGGTAGGGCATTTGCCTTGCACGCGGCCGACCCAGTTTTGATTTCTCTTCCCCTCTCAGAGAGCCTGGCAAGGTACCGAGAGTATTTTGCCCACACGACAAAGCCTGGCAAGCTACCCGTGGAGTATCCGATATGCCAAAAGCAGTAACAAGTCTCACCATGGAGATGTTACTGTTGCCCGCTCGAGCAAATCGATAAGCAACAGGATGGCAGTGATACTGACAGTGATTATTTTACTAACCAGTTCATGGGAATTCCAAAGGTTGTATTCCCTGTGCAGACTCAAGCATCTAGAACATTCTGGAGCCATGACCCAAACCCCAGTTTCTTTGTGTCTTATATAATGTATGTCTAGCTATTCTTCTAGGTTATCTAATGCTATGCTTTAAAAGTTTAGCTAGCAATAGTAAAAGTTGTGTGCGTTTATACTCTTGCCAACTATACTTCCACTTTTTAAAAGCAATTAAAGTTTAATTTAATTCCCTTTTCTTTTTATTCCTTTCTTCTTTTCTCTCACAAATTCTATCTTCCTGCTTTTACTATAAACCCCCAAATAGTTAAAATTTTGTAGCCAAACACATCTAGGTTCAAATCTCTTTAATTTTGTATGAATTTAGGACTTTTCAGACTTAACTTATATGACCCCCAATTCTTCAGCTTTCCTATAATGGTATTTATTATCCATTAGGATAAGGTTAGGTAAAGAAATACGTTTTTTAAAAGTAGACCAAAAATTTTGCACGGCACAAACTGGAGATTCTAATCAATGTTCATTAGAGAGGAGGGAAAAAGTCTTCATTTTGGGGGGCGTGCCTTCTATGTGCCAAGACCAGGTGTTATGCTCTTGGGGAAAAGAAATTCCTATTGTCAAAATCACAATCTCAATATCCTCTTGCAGCTTTGGTTTTGCTTCTCAAATACCGAGCCCAAAGCTTTGCTCCCATTGGAGTTCAACTATTGCCTGCTGGTGAGATTAAACACCCTCTTGGCTGAGAATATGACTATATTCCCCACCATTACAATCCCCAACAGTGAAGAAAATGTCTAACACATAGTAGAAAAATATTTTTATTGGAAAAGATGATAAAAAATAAATAAATGTTTCAATGATGCCGGTTATGCATCCTTAAAGTAATAACAGTCATGGATCTCAATGGGGCAGGAGAGTTCAGAACCCAAGAAAAACTCTTCCCATTGGTAAAATATCCACTGCCTGACAGCTGTCTGGAAAAGGGAGGAGGCCGTTGGACACAGACTCTCTCATGAAAGGAATCTGTTGCCTTCTTGCAAGAGCAGAGTAACCCATCAGCTCTGACTGTGTGCTCGTGGCTTCTTCCTCCAGATGACCTCAACATGCCCGCCAAAGAGATATATGGGGCCCAGCCCCCCATCGAGCTCCTAAGGCAATGGATTGACCACGGTTACTGGTTTGACAAGAAGGACACAACTAGGCTGGACATTGTGGATGTGCTGCTCGTGACAGCCATGGGTCCTCCTGGAGGAGGAAGGAATGACATTACTGGTAGGTGAAATAGAGTCAGGCCTTCTGCAGGAATGGAAAACTGGTACTGAGCACTGGGTACTGGGGGTGCCAGATGATAGTGTATCTAGGCGACAGACAATGGGATTTGGTTAGCTTCAGGGTGTCACATTTGAAGAATGCATTCTGATAGACAGAGGATGGGAAGATGTAAACGGGATGGGATCACTCTTTGGCCGGGTCCTCCAGGAACCGAGAGTCTCAGATGAAAAGCAGATTCTAGTGTAGCCAATACGTATTCTTGGAGGGAAACTAGATCAGAGGCCCACAACTAGAAGCGCATGACAGATGTGCCTGCTCTACTTGTTATAATTCTTAAGATTTTTAGAGACAGACCAATTCATCCAAAGTGTACCGAGGAAATTAATAAACAACCTGGACTTTCCCCTCTGTGGTTCTTATAACAGGTCTGGGCCATACTTTGATTGAGGACCAACTTGGTCCATTCAGGATAGTAGGTGACTGTATTTTTATGAACTATTTCCTCGCCTAAGCATTAATACCATTTCCAGCCTTGGATTCTATTATCATGCTGTTCGCTCTGCTATTAGCTTTCTAACCTGTAAAACAAGAAAAATACACAGGGCACTTATGACTCAATAACAAAACAACAGACTGATTTTTAAATGAGCAAAAGATTTGAACAGATGTTTTTCCTAAGAAGACATTTAGTAGCCAACAGGCCCTTGAAAAGACTTTCAACATCATTAATCATCAGGAAAATATCAAAATATCAAAACCATAGTAATGTGGGCCAGAGAGATAGTACAGCAGTTAAGGCACTTGCTTTGGAAAGGGTTCGAAACCAATGTGGGTTTGATTTCTGGCATCCCATATGGTCCTCAGAGCACTGCCAGAAAGGATTCCTGAGTGTAGAGCCAGGAATAATCTTTGAGCATTGCCAGGTGTGGCTCCAAAACGAAACAGCAACAAAAACCAAAGCCACAACGAGATATCTCATATCTTTTTTAATGATTGTTATCAGAAAGACAAGAAATAACAAGTGCTGGCAAGGAGATGTGAAAAAGGAAAACCTTTGCACTGTTAGTGGAAATTTAATTTGGTGAATTGACTTAAAAATAATATAGATAATAGTTAGAAAGGATCACTCTGCATAAGAACTGAGTGTTGAAAGTAGATAAAGGGATAAACATGATAACTTTTTCAGTATCTGTATTGCAAACCATAATTCACAAAAAGAAAGAGAAAGAGAGGGAGGGAGGGAAAGAGAGAGAGAGAAAGAGAGAGAGAGAGTGCCTGCCACAGAGACATAGAGGCAGGAGAGAGGTGTTGAAGGGAAATGGGGACATTAGTGGTGGGAAATGTACACTAGTGAAGAGATAGGTGTTGGAACATTATATAACTGAAACCAAAATTTTTTTTTATTGAATCACCGTGAGATACAGTTACAAAGCTTTCATATTTGATTTTTTTTTGCTTTTTGGGTCACACCCAGCAATGCTCAGGGGTTACTCCTAGCTTTGCACTCAGGAATTGCTCCTGGCAGTGCTTGGGGGGCCATATGGGATGCCGGGGATCGAACCCGGGTCGGCCACATGCAAGGCAAATGCCCTACCTGCTGTGCTATCGCTCCGGCCCCAAAGCTCTCATATTTGAATGAAACCCAATTATGAACAACTTTGGAACTGTGTACCTCACTGTGATTTAATAATAATAATAGTAAAAATAATAAGAATATAGAAGTTCTTCAAAAAATTGAAAATAGAGCTATCATATGATCGAGGACTTTTACTTCTGGATATTTATTTAAAGAAAAGTGATAACACAGGGGTGTAAGCCATAGTACAGCATGTAGGGAGTTTGCTTTGCATGCAGCCACCCCAAATTCAATCTCATGTGGTCTCCTGAGCACTGCCAGAAGGGGTTCCTGAGTGCAGAGCCAGGAGTAAGTAACCCCAAGCATCATCTGCTGTGACTCCACAAAAAAAATGAAGTAAAACACAACTAACCTCATAAAATATGGAAACAACCTAAATGCTCATCCCTGGATGTGTGTATAAAGGAAATTTGGTAGATTATTATGCACCACAGAAAAATGTTTTTTTCATGATGAGTTACAGATTTGATGGTTATCTCTCTACAGGCCTTACATGTATAAGCTATGCTCTTTAGTTACACTCTAACATTCTCACAATGACAGTTCACTAACAAGTGCATTTCTCAGAACACATCTTCCATTATGACACAAGATTGTATATATAGTGGATTATTAGTAAGCCATTAGAAAAGATAAAATCTTGGGTTGGAGAGAGTAGGTTGGCTAAGGCACTTGCCTTGCATGAGGCTGACCCAGGTTCAATCCCTGATGCCCTATGGTCCCTTGAGCACTGCCAGGAGTGATTCCTAAGCACAGAGCCAGGAATATATCCAGACCAACTCCTGCTGTCACTGCCCCCAAAACAGAATAAAATTAAAAACATAAAATCTTGCCGTTTGCGACAACATGAAAGGACTTTGAGAGGATTAATGCTAAGTGAAATAAGCCAGAACGAAAAAAATGAGACAAATGCCATACAATCTCATTTGTGTGTGGTGTCACAGCAGCTGCAACAACAATAAGTAATAATAATAACCATGCTAATAGAGACGAAAAGTAGATTGGAGGTTGTCAGAGGCAGGGATGGGAAACAAGTGGCAAAATGGGTAACAGGGGTGAAATAGTACAAATTTCAGCTACTGTAGCCATAAAATGAATGAGTTCTGGGCTTCTAATGGATGGGTTGGAAATACTGTATTGTGTATGTGATAGTCACAAAGAGCACAGACCTCACTTATCACCACATACAAAATAGCGCTATGTGTGGTAATGAAAGTGTTTAACTAACCCTATAGTGGCTATACTTTTGTAATAGCTCTGCGTATCAATTTATCATGTCGTATACTTTAAATTTATTTGTGTAATATGTCGATTGAATTTCAATAAAACTGGGAGGAAAGACTTACTCTTTCTAAAACATATCACAGAAATGGTGATAAACATTTTATAGTTATATGCTAAAAGTAAATGGTACTCGCTAATAGTAAAATATTGATGTTTACACAGCAATTGACATTTCAGACTGTGTAATAAATATAGTCTTTGGAAAAGACCATAATAAAGATCAGAGAACTGTGACTGCCAAGAATACCTCCGTAGTCAAAATGAAATTGGGTTTATTAACTCGGTGCTGCAAGAGTCTTCAGAGCCTGGAAAATCATCCAAGTGCCTGATTGCAGGGAATTCAGTAGGTTGTGCTGAGTACTTTGAGGGAAGGCTAGGGAACTAGAAGTTCTAGAAGCCTCGGGGTAGCTGGGAGGGAGGAAGTTTGTTCATTTTCATGAATGCGGAGCAGTCTTACTTCTGTCTTGTCCCATCATAGTCAGACAGAAACTATATATGATGATGGTATTTGGTAGAATTGTGTTCAGTGGAGAACCCACAACATAGCCATCAGTGCCAGTCTACCAGCTGTCCTGGAGCCACCAGGGTCTGGGCATACGAGACTGGAGTATAGTGGTCTGGAGCTATGTTTCTCAACCTTTTCCTGATAGTGGCCCCCTTCAGCATTTTGTTTTGTTTTGCTTTGCTTTTTTCTTTTTGGGTCATACCCTGAGTTACTCAGGAGTTACTCCTGTCCTGGCTCTGCGCTCAGGAATTACTCCTGGTGATGCTTGGAGGACCATATGGGATGCCAGGGATAAAACCTGGGTCGGCCACATGCAAGGCAAACTCCCTACCCACTGACCTATCACTCCAGCCCCACCCCTTCCAACTTTTTTCCTTCCTATAGCTCCCCACCACTATCCTACCCATTGGCCCCTTAGTCTTAGTCTCATACTGTGGTTCCCCATTTATGTGGTTTCATCTGTGGCTCCCTTAGAATAGCCAGGGAACCTACAGGATGCCAGATAGCCCCAAGTTAAGATATACTAATTTAGGGGCTGGAGAGGTAGCACAATGGGTAAGGTCTTGCATGTGGCCAACCTGGGTTTGATCCCCGGCTTCCTGTATGCTTGGTCCCATATACACCATCAGGAGTGATCTCTGAGCACAGAGCCAGCAGGTGTGAACCCTGAGGTGTGCCCCAAAAACTGGCAGGGCGGTGGGGGGAGAGTTTAGAACATAATTTGGCAAAAGATTGATTTGGGCTGAGGTAACACAATAAGGAGAACAAGTATCAAGTTTGGCTTGCTCTTCAAGTCCATCTTCTCCCCTGCGCATGCGTCTTGCTTGCTGTCTCTCTGTGTCTTTGCTTGCTTATTTCCGCTCTAGAGAAGCCTGTGTTCTCTTTTGAACACACTTCATCTTTTCTCTCCTATCACATCTTTCTAAGTACGTTTCATTCAATAAAAATGACTATTTTCACAAATAGCAAATTATTACAATTATAAGAAGCATTGTGACTTTTTTCAAGTTCATACAATTATCAGTGGTTCTAGAGGAAGAATGTGTCAAATGTTCTGGTACTTTTAAAGCAAAGACAACATAGGTCAGTACATAAGTATATTGGAGAGTAAGCCTATTCACATACATAAAATAGGAATTATGAGAATTTTGGAGACATGACATCAACCATGGCAGACTCGGGGGTTTTTTTGGTTTATTTATTTTATTAGTGAATAACCATGAGGGTACAGTTACAGATTTACGCATTTTCATGCTTGTGTTTCCGTCATACAATGTTCAAGAACCCATCCCTCCACCAGTGTCCATTCTCCACCACCGATGGACCCAGTATCCCTCCCATCCCCCAATCCCATCCCCGCCACCCCACCCCACCTCTATGGCAGGGCATTCCCTTTTTTCTCTTTCTCTCCTTTTGGGTATTGTGGTTTGCAATAGCGGTATTGAGTGGCCATCATGTTCAATCTATAGTCTACTTTCAGCACACATCTCCCTTCCCGAGCAGGTCCTCCAACCACGTTTTACTTGGTGTTCTCTTCTCTATCTGAGCTGCCTTTTCCCCAAGCATGTGAGGCTGGCTTCGAAGCCATGGAGCAAACCTCCTGGTATTTATTTCTACTATTCTTGGATGTTAGTCTCCTATTATTTTATATTCCAAAGATGAGCGCAATATTTCTATGTCTGTCTCTCTCTTTCTGACTCATTTCACTCAGCATGATACTTTCCATGTTGATCCACTTATATGAAAAGTTCATGACTTCATCTTTTCTAACAGCTGCATAGTATTCCATTGTGTATATGTACCAAAGTTTCTTTAACCAGTCATCTGTTCTCCGGTACTCAGGTTTTTTCTAGATTCTGGCTATTGTAAACAGTGCTGCGATGAACATATAAGTGCAGATGTCATTTTGACTATACTCTTTTACTTCTCCAGGATATATTCCCAAAAGTAGTGTTGCTGGGTCAAATGGGAGCTCAATTTCTAATTTTCTGAGAAGCGTCTATATTGTTTTCCAAAAGGGCTGAACCAGTTGGTCCCTTTCTCCCCACATCCATGCCAAAAGCGGTTGCTTTTGTTCTTTGGAATGTGTGCCAGGGCAGACTCATTTTTAATGCCTCCCTAATTCCCATAAACTGAAAAACAAGGTAGCAAAATAACAACCTACAAATAATATTTACAAAGCTAGTTGCAAAGTGTCCTCACAAATGCCAAGGCACAATCAGTGGGAAATAACTATTGGGAACTCTAAGGCTTGCATGTTATCTGTGCAGGATAAAATACAGGGAAATAATAAGACATCTAGCAGATCTGCAAATAGTCCAGTTCCAAAGCAGGGAACAGAGTCTCACTGGTACCTGGAATACAAGTTTAGAGCAGCTCAAATTGGGAGAAACAGAAACCTTCTCTGTTTCTTAAACTGGAAGGCTGGGTTCACCTTACAGTGATTCGCTACTCTGTACATTTGTTTTGTGTTGTTCTCTGCATCTGTGTTTTGATTTGTATAACCAAAAACTTTGAGATATACAAGCACATCTATAGAGATAAAAATAGATTGGTTTCCCCGGACTGCAAGGAAGTGGCAAGTGATTGCTAATGGAAGTCCTTTGGGTATAATTAAAACAGTCTAAAATTGATCATTGTAATGGTTGCACACAACTCTAAATATACTTTTAAAAAATTACTCTGAACTATAAGTTAATGAATTGTGTGTTATGTGAGTCATAACTCATCAAAGTGAGATTGAGTTATAATGTAAATCTGCTAAAATCTCAGGGCTAGGATTTGCTCGAGCAAATCGATGAAGAACAGGATGACAGTGATACAGTGAACAAGTTTGTATGTATATAGATAAATAATGGTTAGGTAGATATGTATCACTGTATCACTATCATTCTGTTGCTCATCGATTTGCTTTAGTGGGCAAGAGTAACATCTCCATTGTGAGACTTGTTACTGTTTTTCGGCATATTGAATACGCCATGGGTAGCTTGCCAGGCTCTGCCATGCGGGCGAGATACTCTCGGTAGCTTGCCGGGCTCTCCGAGAGGGGCGGAGGAATTGAACCTGGGTCAGCTGCATGCAAGGTAAATGCCCTACCTGCTGTGCTATATTGATAGATATGTAAGGATACCAAATTAATAATGATTAATTTGAAGCAAGAGTGAATTTGGTATGTGGAAGATAATTCAAAGGAGATACTTTCTACATTATGGCTTTTGCATCATTTTACTTTTGCAGTAATAATATATCACCTTTATCTTTTGAAAACAAAGAAGCATTACACTTACACTGTCATTTCTGCAATCATGGAGATGTTCTGTATCTTTTTTTGAGCAAAATACCAACCACTAGTCACATGTTGCTCTTGAGGACTTGAAATTCAGCAAGTGAATGGAGTTGAGGAAAAAACATTGTTTCAATCATATTCAATATTTAAATTTAAGTAGCTACATGTGGTTAGAGGCTGCGTTTTTTGTTGTTGTTCTTGTTTGTTTGTTTGTTTTGCTTTATGGGTCACACCTGGCAATGCACAGGGGTTACTCCTGGCTTTCCACTCAGGAATTACTCCTGCCGGTGCTGGGGGGACCACATGGGATGCTGGGAATCGAAGCTGGGTCGGCCAAGTGCAAGGCAAACACCCTACCCGCTGTGCTATCACTCCAGCCCCGAGGAGAGGCTGCATGTTAGACAAAACATTAGGCCAAGTTAAAACCAGCTGTCCTACAGCGCAGGATTCCTAGGTTCAGCAGGGTCAGTGTGTGTTTGTGTCCTTTCCAGGACGATTCACGCGCCATCTGAATATCCTTTCCATCAATGCCTTTGAAGATGAAACTTTAATCAAGATTTTCACTGCTATTTCTGACTGGCACTTTGGGAAAGGGTTTGATGTATCATTCTTAAGGTAAGAGATTCTGGTATCTTCCCAAACATTGCCCTAATGGGACCTCAGTACCGGGCCCTCCTTAACTGCTCTGCCTTCCCCTTCCTTCCAAGGCATGGAAAGATAATGGTGCAAGCTACCATGGCCATTTATAAAGCTGCGGTGGAGAATTTCTTACCAACTCCCTCCAAGTCACATTACGTCTTTAACCTGCGGGACTTCTCACGGGTTATCCAGGGCGTGCTGCTGTGCCCTCACACTCATTTGCAGGTCAGCAGCTTTCATGCGTGTTATCCAGTTCATTCAGGGTTGCCTTTGGCTACAGGGATGGCACTGTAGCACTGTCATCCCGTTGTTCATCGATTTGCTAAAGTGGGCATCAGTAACATCTCCATTGTGAGACTTGTTGTTACTGTTTTTGGCATATCGAATAAATACGTCACAGGTAACTTGGTAGTCTCTGCTGTGCAGGCGGGATACTCTCGGTAGCTTGCTGGGCTCTCCAAGAGGGATGGATGGAGGAATCAAACCGGGGTCGGCCTCGTGCAAGGCAAAAGCCCTACCCGCTGTGCTATCGCTCCAGCCCTACAGGGACATACAGTGATAATAGGACTAGCCAACATTCAGTAAGCATTAATCTATGCTAGCTGCTGAGCCACGTATCTTATAAGTATTATTCTCTGAGTCCTCACGTCAAACCCAGGATATAGAAATTGTTTGAGAACTACTACCCAAGGCACTATCTTCCATTCATTCAAAGAATTAACTCTGGATTTTCAGGATGTAGAAAAACTTATTCGACTTTGGATCCATGAGGTGTATCGAGTATTCTATGACCGTCTGATAGATCAAGAAGACAGACAAATCTTCTTCAACCTGGTCAAAGAGACCACCTCTAATTCCTTCAAGCAGAGCCTGGATAAGGTAAGCCGTGCCCTATAATTAGAAATGACGGGGAGAGGAGAGATAGTACAGCTGCTAGGGTGCGTGCCATGCCCCTAGCTGACCTTGGTTTGAAGCCCCAGCACAACATATGGTTTCATAAGCCCCTCCTGGAGTGATCCCTGAGCACAGAGCCAGGCATGCTCAGAGTCATTCCTGAGCTCCCCCAGGTGCGGCCCCCAAACAAAAAACAACCAACCAACCAAATAAACAAAAAAATAAAAACCCCTAGAAATGATCACAAATATTTAGCCCTTTCACCATCAGTTTGGATTTCCTTCATTGTGGAGACTCACAGTTCTGCTTACTGAATCTAATATATATATATATATATATATATATATATATATATATATAGTGTCCACTCTAACTATTTTGAAGATATATTGTAGCTGTCCTAATTTTGCTTCACTTAGAGGTAACATAAGTTACGTTTAAGCCATTTAAAAAAATTAAAAAGGTTTAAACTTTTAAAAGTTTTATTGACTAATTATTAAGCTACATTGTTATGGGCTTTCAGGGGGTTGGCTTCATTCTCTGGGTGTGCAGAATTGTTACCACTCAGGCCAGAGAGATAGTACAGGAGATACAGCACGTGGCCTACATCTACCAGTGTAGCCCCTCCTCATTCCTTCCCTAGCACCTATATGGTTGCCTAAACTCTACCAGCCATTAATCCTGGGCACATAGCCAGGAATAGCCCCTGATGACCACTGGTTGTGACCCAAAAACAAACAAACAAAAATTGTCATATCTCTCACTACGAGTGCCATTTCATCAGTGAAAAGACCTCTCTGCTCATTTGCCGTACATCCCTTATCCCCTTTCTATAGTTTTCACCGAGTCTAGGAATTGTGTTATTTCTTGCAGGTTTACTTGCTTTAGTGATTCATATTCCACTTATGAGTGAAGCCACCCAATAATTGCTTTCACTTCTTTATTTTACTTAGCATAGTCATCCCAGGTCCCATATACTTTATCCCAAAGTACATGATTTCATCTTTTAAAATAACAAAATAGCAGTTTCTTTACCTAGTTAACTATAGATGAACATTAAACTATTCCCTTATTTTAGCTATTTTAACTAATGCTGAAATGAACATAAGGGTACAAATACCCTCTTGAATTCATGTTTTTATATTCTTTGGACAAATGTCCAGAAGAAGTAATTCAGGATCTCTGTCATTCTCCAGAGAGACTGCATCAATTCCCATTCCCACCAGCCTGTACCATATTTAATTTTTCTCCAAACTGATTTGCTCATTGATATTTTTAAATAACAAACAAAATACAGTTTATATAGTCACGTTAACTTATGAGTCAGAAATGAGCTATGAGGGGCTGGAGCGATAGCACAGCGGGTAGAGCGTTTGCCTTGCACGCGGCCAACCCGGGTTCGATTCCCAGCATCCCATATGGTCCCCTGAGCACCGCCAGGCATAATTCCTGAGTGCAGAGCCAGGAGTGACCCCTGTGCATCACCAGGTGTGACCCAAAAAGCTAAAAAAAAAAAGAAATGAGCTATGAATTTTCAGTTCACTTGCAGTTCTGATGAAACCTAAGTGAAAGATTAGGTTTTCCATCCACTCATTTTTTTTCCCCATCCACTCTTTTCCACTTGACATTGAAAGGTTTATTTGAATATTTAGGTTTTACTTCAATTGGTGGGGGGGAGTGGGCGGGCAGTTTGGGGCCACATCTGGCAGTGCTCAGGGCTACTCCTGGCTCTGCACTCAGGAGTCACTCTTGGTGGTGTTCCAGGGACCATATGGGATGCCGGGGAATAAACCACTTTGGTTGTGTGCAAGACAAGTTCCTTACTTGCTGTACTCTCTCTCTCTCTCTCTCTCTCTCTCTCTCTCTCTATCTATCTATCTATCTATCTCTCTATCTCTATCTATCTATCTATCTCTCTCTATCTATCTATCTATCTATCTCTCCCTCCCCTCAATTTCATTTTTTGGGGGGCTTTTTGGGTTACACCTGGCAATGCTCAGGGGTTACTCCTCAACTTCAATTTTCAAGGCATTGTAATTTCTCCATAGAAAAAGCTGTGCAAGTATTTTATGTTTCATCCAGAGGTCTAAAACACTATTGCTGTAAGTACAGAGTGAGAATAAGAGGTAGAAACAGTACTGAAGTCTGGTGAAACAGTAAGCACATTTTAAAAAAAATGACCACCCTTCAGTTACTTCCTCTGGGGATTTTACAATCTCATCACCACTGTTTAAACAACTTAGCAAACAGATTGGCCCTCACTTGCACATCTCTCTCTGGTGCCCTTTCATTAGTCTTACAATCATTAGATTTACACGTCCTGGTTGGGTTTTGTGGGTTGGATTTGATTTTTCAGATTTTATTTCTGAAATGAATTAAAGGGCCATGAGCTACAAAGTTATTGACAAATAAATCTTAGTCATACCATATTTTAATTGTATTACTAATGAATTAGATTGATGCCAATCCCACCACCAGTGTCAGCTTCCTTCCACCAGAGTTCCCATGCCCTCCCCCCCAGCTTGCCACCTCAACGGGCACATTTCAAAGTTTGTTTTCTAACTGTTGATAAACTAATACCTTTCAGGCCCGTCTCCTCCCCTTCACCTCCCATTGTCATCCCGGTTGGCCACCGACTGATATCATGCCTGACTGAGTCCTGTCTTTCCCACAGGTCCTCTTCCACCTGTCCCCTACCGGGAAAATTGTTGACGATAATATCCGCAACCTCTTCTTTGGAGATTTCTCCAAGCCGAGCAGTGATGTAAAAATCTACGATGAGATCACCGATCTGAAACAGCTCACGGTGGTGATGGAGCACTACCTGGAAGAGTTCAACAACGTCAGCAAGGCCCCCATGTCCTTGGTCATGTTCAAGTTTGCCATTGAGCACATCTCCAGGATCTGCAGAGTCCTTAAGCAGGACAAAGGCCACTTGCTCCTAGTGGGGATTGGGGGCAGTGGGCGCCAAAGTGCCAGCAAACTGTCCACATTCATGAACTCCTACGAGCTGTACCAGATCGAGATCACGAAGAGCTACTCGAGTAACGACTGGCGGGAAGACTTGAAGAAGATCATGCTGCAGTCCGGCGTGGCCGTCAAGAGAACCGTCTTCCTCTTCACCGATAACCAGATCATGGATGAGTCTTTCGTGGAAGACATCAACATGCTTCTGAACACCGGCGACGTTCCCAATATCTTCCCAGCTGATGAGAAGGCCGACATTGTAGAGAAGATGCAAATGGCAGTGAGGACCGATGGCCAGAAGATCGAGGTCACGCCTCTTTCTATGTATAACTATTTTATTGAAAGAGTGAGAAAGAACCTTCACATCGTCCTTGGTAAGAGGGCAGCTCAGTTCTCCCCTTGCCTCTGGGTGCCCTTATCCTGGTTTTCTTAATAAGCCCGTGACTGACCCAGTCCTAGCGTCCACCCATGGGTCAGTGCCTGGAATTTCTGTGGAAAATTGCAGTCTCCTGAGAGATTATTTTTAAGCGTGTCTAGTGTTGTCAGTTCCTCTTCTCCTTCGTTTTTGTATTTCATCCCTGTGGCCTCACACAGAGAATCTAGAATGCTTCGTCTGCTCTAACCAACGACCCACAGTTTTGTCAATATCTCTGTTACCATGTCTTATCCATCTTCGACTTCTGTCTTCTCTATACCACTTTTGTCCAGTCCAGACCTTCCTGTTTTACTTCTTTTTTTAAAGATTGTTATGATTTATTTCTATTTATGCACATGTCCAAATTCAGACTAGGAAACAGGATGCCAAGAAATGGTTTAAACACATTTCTAACTGCCAAATGGACACTTACACCTTCAAAAAATATATTTTAAATGGACTTGATTGTGTCCTCCTGAAACATTTTCTTTTTTAAAAAATTTATTTTTTAATTGAGTTTCTGTGAGAACAGTTACAGGGCTTTTAGGATTGATCTCAGTCATACTATGCTCAAACACCCATCCCTTCACCAGTGCACATGTTCCACCACCAAAAACCGCAGCATACCCCCCTTTTTACTCCCCCTCTGCCTGTTTGGCAGAGGATTTTAACTTACTCTTTCCTTACTTTGATTATATTCAATTTTTGACAGGAAACTCACTATCATTATTAGGAGTTTTTCCCCCAACAGTCAGACCTGTCAGAATGGCATCATTAGATTGTATGTTTTCTATTGTTGGTAACAAAGAGCGTATGATATTGCATGGTTGTGAAAGCAGCCGCCCAGATTTGGAATTCTGGTATTAAGTCCAGAGGTATTTCTGCCAGGAGCCGCTGCATTCCGAGATTGGTTTCTGTGGTGCTGGGATCATGGCTGTTCAGGAGTGGAAATGCTATTCATGGGCGACCGCTCAGAGTCTCATTTGGGCAGGAGGCAGGGCCAGTTCTGCCTCCCCCATTGCAAGATTCCCCATCCCATCACTGTAAACTCCTACCTCTCTGTCCAATTGGTTCTGAACGGTGACGGTCGCCATGCTGTGTAGGGGGGAAAAGGCCAAAGGACAGAAACCCTTCCCCTCTTGGGGCTGCACGGGGCCGTAGCTTAGTTCAGAGTCCAGGAGTATATCTGCCAGCAGCTGCTGCATTTCTGACATTGGTTTTTGTGCCTCGGGGATATTGGATGCTCAGGGGTGGCGGAGCCATTCCTGAGCATATATTTTGTATATCAGGAAAGGTCAGTTTGGAGATGTCCCAGTCCCGCATACCAGAGCCGTGTTAGTAGACGCTCAGTGTCGCCGGGGCTCCATCTGGAGAAGGTGTACTGGCTGTACCTTCTCCATTTGGCACCCCGGTGTTGTTGGCCCGGTCTGGGGTCCAGAGCAATCTCCGGCTGGCGGTGCTGCTGGAACGGCCCGGATTCTTCCCCTGTTTTACTTTTTAGCATGTTTTACATTACTCTTAAGATCAAAATTCTAACCTATAGCTATTTTTTCTTAAATTTTCTATTTATTTATGTAGTGCCAAATACCCACCCCTAGACCTCACCCATGGGAGGCAGGCACTCAGTCACTGAGCATTAGAAGGCTTCCTGCAAGACTCTCTCTTAGATCTCCACTCCCCATTTCACATCTGCTTGTATTTCAATCCAAGTGACCTCTTTGCTCTCTGTTCTGCAGCCAAACTGGTCTTTAAAACATTTTATCCTATGTATTATGATTTCTTCTATCACATTGACTCAAAATAAAATGCTAATATAATTTGGGATGTAGAACCCAAATTTTGCAGTTAGATGGAGATGAGGTGGATTAGAAACCAACTGATGTTCCCCCCCACACACACACACACATTAACGTATCTAAGTAAGTATAGATGAGGTGCTAATGGCTCCCTTATGTCTAATGAATATGGAGTAGCTGGAATAAGGACTTAACCACTTTGACAAAGTTCCCCAAAGGATCTGGAAAGGACAATAATGGCCATGGAAGAACAATCAGAAGATGCTATAAGCAGTACACAGAATTGCCATCACAAAATTACATGAAAATATCCCATAATTCTCTCGAGCAGCCTGAATACTAATTGTGGCCATTTCCAGTTAAACACGGAGACTCCAGTGACCACATTGCTATCACTCCGACCAGACCAGAATCCTTGGCAAAGCCTGCTAAACCCTTTGGGCATTCTCTCGTGGGAGGGTCACTAACAAAAAAACCTACTTTTCATTAGCCATGAGTCCAATTGGGGATGCCTTCCGGAACCGCCTGCGCATGTTCCCTTCGTTGATCAATTGCTGTACGATTGACTGGTTCCAGTCCTGGCCCACAGATGCCCTGGAGTTGGTGGCCAACAAGTTCTTAGAAGATGTGGAGCTTGATGAGAGTGTTCGGATAGAGTAAGTGCTGATTGCCTTTTAGAACCCAACTGAATATGCTTCGTTGAAATTTTCACTTTTTTTTTTTTTTTTTTTTTTTTGCTTTTTGGGTAACACCCAGCGATATTCAGGGATTACTACACCCAGCGATACTCAGGGATTACTCCTGGCTTTGCACTCAGGAATTACTCCTAGCGGTGCTTGGAGGACCATATGGGATGCCGGGGATTGAACCAGGTTGGCCACGTGAGGGCAAATGCCCTCCCCACTATACTATCACTCCAGCCTCCCTCAATTTATTTATAAAGGACTTCTATGTTTCTGTTTGGTCTGGGGGGAGGGGTGGTTTGTCATTATTATTGGTGGTGGTGGGTTGGTTGGTTGGTTTCGAGGAAACAATCTGCAGTGCTCAGGTGCTCAGGAGCTATTCCTGGTTCTGTGCTCAGGTCTGACCCCTTGGAGTCCTTAGGGTGATGTGGCAGGAAAGATTTGTACTAGCGTCAGCCACATGCAAGACAAGTGCGGTACCTCCTGTACTTATCTCCCTGGCCCCCTCATACTTTTAAATTGCATCAGTCATTTATTTGGTCTGGTTTGGGAACCACACAGGCCAGTGCTCGAGGGCTGTTACTGACCCTGCTTTGTGCTCATGGGACTGTGCAGTCCCACGGGGACCGTGGGGACCGTGCAGTCAGTGCTGGGATTAAGCCCAGGCTTCTTGCATGCAAAGTATGGGCTCAACTCTTTGAACTCTCTTTCTCACTCCGGAATCACTTGTTTATAAACATGTGATAAATAATAAAGTGAGTATCTCGCCCGCACGGCAGAGCCTGGCAAGTACCCAGGGTGTATTGGATATGCCAAAAACAGTAACAAGAAGTCTCACAATGGAGACGTTACTGGTGCCTGCTCGAGCAAATCGATGAACAATGGGACGACAGTGCTACGACAGTGCTACTGATATTTTGCCTCTTCTTCAATGGTAAATGGAAGCATTAATGGCCAGTAGTTTAGTGACTTGTGACTCCATTACCAATAGGCATTATAGTTACATCCAATCCAGATGGATGGTAGTTAAATTATGGTAGTTTTAGACTTACTCAAACTTATTATTTAATGCAACAGTTAGTAAACCATAGCCATGGAGAAAGTACAGTTCACACTATCTTTTTGTACATAAGTTTTATTGAAACAGCTGTCCCTCTTTTTTCACACTATACCAGCAGAGTTGAGTAGTTGCCACCAATACTACTAAAGCCTATTATATGGTCCCTTTCAGGGAAAAAAAAAAAGGTGCTTGCTCCAGATTTAACGCATGTGTGTAAAAGGCATATATATTTGCCTTTTAAACTATTTTGAAAATTATTTTATCTTTGAACATTTTTCCCCTGCAAAGTACAAAGGCTTTACTAGATTCCCAGAAGTTAAGAAAGACCTCAGCTTGGGGCCAGGGAGAAAGTACAGCGGGAAAGGCACCTGCCTTTCACATACCTGACCCAGGTTTGATCCTCGGCATCCCACATGGGCCCCGAGCACCACCAGGAGTGTTTTCTGAGAGCAGAGCCAGGAGTGACCCTTGAGTGTTGCTGGGTGTGACCTTCAACCCACACCCCCCCCACCCCAAGCACACACACAAAAAAAACTAAAAAGAAAAAATAATAAATGCTACAGCTTTAAGGACTGGCATGATAGTACAGAATGTAGGGTGCTTGCCTTGTGCGTGGCGCAATCCCCAGCACCCCATTGTTCACCCAAGCCTGCCAGGAGTGATTCCTGAGCATAGAGCCAGGAGCCAGCCCTGAACACCACCCGATGTGGCCCCCAAACCTTTCTTCAAAAGAAAGAAAAGAAAAATACTACAGCTTTTAAGTCTCGATGACTGTCATCAAAGTGACCGGAAATAGAAAACACTTGATCGGGGCTGGAGCGATAGCACAGCAGGGAGGGCATTTGCCTTGCACACGGCTGACCCAAGTTCGAATCCCAGCATCCCATATGGTCCCCTGAGCACCGCCAGGGGTAATTCCTGAGTGCATGAGCCAGGAGTGACCCCTGTGCATTGCCGGGTGAGACCCAAAAAGCAAAAAAAAAAAAAACCCAAAACACTTGATCAATGATCATTCTAGTGAGACTATATCCCTCCCCCCAGAGTCTGGCATCTCTGTTGACGCGTCTTCAGATAATTTGGGGTCCTGCTGGGCTCGTCAGTGGGCCTCTCTCACAGCCTCCTGTCTCTTTGCCCAGAGCGCTGTTCCTTCTCTCTGGAGCAAGTGTGTCTGGCTAACCATCTTCATGTCCTCGGCAGGGTCATCTCCATGTGCAAATATTTCCAGGAGACTGTGAAGACGATGTCCATTGACTACTACAACACACTCCGCAGGCACAACTATGTCACCCCCACCTCCTACCTCGAACTGATCCTGACCTTCAAGACACTCCTGAGTAGCAAGAGGCAGGAAGTTGACATGATGAGGAACCGCTACCTGACAGGTCTGCAGAAACTCGAGTTCGCAGCTTCGCAGGTGAGCAGGACAAGGAAAGGGATGCGGTGAGGGCAAAGTCCTGGGGCAAAGTCCAGGTGGTCGTGGGTCACACCACATTAAAGCAGTTTCCAATGCTGCACTGACAGAGATCAGCCCCCTCTGTCTCTGCCTAAACCCAGCCACATGGAATTCTCCTCAAAGACAGAACTTGAAGGTGTATTTTTTTAATCCATTATGGATTTGGCGACATCAATTTTTCACGAATCACGAAATCCCCGTTAATTGTCGATTTCTCAAGCGGGCTCAGTAACCTCTCTTTCGTCCTTTCCCTGAAGTCTTAGAGGTCTCTCAACTCGGCCCTCCCAATGATGTCACACTGGAGGCTCTTTCAGGGTCAGGGGAATGGGATCCAGCTTATTACTGGATTTAGCATATGAATACACCATGGGAAGCTTGCAAGACTGTCCCATGTGGGCAGGAAACTCTCAGAAGCTTGCCAGTTTCTCCCAGAGGGAGAAGTAGGCTACAAGATATTGCTTTGCGGCCGAGCGCTTCTGGGAGCTCGCTTTTAAGTCTCTGGATGTTGGTTGTTGATGGAATTACACACACCTGGCTTCCTCTGCCGGTATCTTCATGCGTGAGACCTGTCCGAACATGTGGAGAGGGGCCTCGAGCATGGCTGTGGCTAGGTTCCGGTGGTCTTCAGCCGCCATGAGCTCTGCTTGGGGTGGGGAGGGAAGCTGGAGCCCATTCCCTCCGAGGGGCCCTGGGGAAGACAGTCAGGCGTGCGGGCAAGAGACTCTTTTTAATTTTTACTTCTTAAAATAATGCAACAATCGCATGTTTTTGAGTATTGAGTCCTTGGGTGCCTCCATACATTCTGTGAAGTTGAGTTCCTCCACTGGCCTCACTGGATACGCTCAGTGGGAACTGGGAAGCGGGAAGCACTGGGGAGGGGCAGAGTTTCAGGGAGTCAGACAGACAGACCTGGGCTCAAAGGCCAGCTGTACCACTCAACACGGGTATAACCTTGAACCTGCTACTCCAGCACTGAGAGTTTCTGTTTTCCCCTCTATAAAAAAGGTGGCAACTTCTTTTTTGCTTTGTGAGGCTGTTAGGAAGATGTAGTACAATTGCCTTTGGAAAAATGGCTGATATGTGAATTTTTAATTGATTTGTGCTTTAGGCCTTTGTTAAATCATCCAAGTGAGAATTATATTGAGATATATTTTCTATTTCTCCAGCTTGCTTCTCATCTCCCTCTCTTTCCTCTTCTGTGGTTCTCTCTATCCCTCTTTACATCTCGTACCTCTCAGCTCTGCCAAGGACAGCGTTGAAGGTGGTTAGCCAGGCCCAAATTGCTCCAGAGCAATCCGACGCAGCTGTGACCGCAGTCATGAGCATGTGCCGGGCACACACTGACCATGGCCGGGTCAATCGCAGGCTCAGTACTGCAGGAAACTGTCCCTTTGTCTTCAGCTTAGCCCCACACAGCTAGCGTCTGTCACAATGCTTGGTAACATAATAAACTAAATTCGGAAAGGGGCTGGAGCCATAGAACAGCGGGTAGGGCGTTTGCCTTGCACACAGCAGACCCGGGTTCAATTCCCAGCATCCCATATGGTCCCCCGAGCACCGCCAGGAGTAATTCCTGAGTGCAGAACCAGGAGTAACCCCCGAGCATTGCCGGGTGTGACCCAAAAAGCAAAAAGCAAAACAAACAAACAAAACCAACTAAATTTGGAAAAAAGAAATCATAGATATCAACACTAACCATCAAATAGATACTCATCGCCATATTAGAATTATTGATATTTTTCAAAATATACCATGGGGCGAAGAATCAGTTCGGCTCTTTCCAGTTGTGCCATTTTCAGCCTCGGTGGAACTTGCTCTTCACATCTGCCACCCCTTCTCTCTATCAGGTGGCGGTCATGCAGGGGGAACTGACAGCCCTCCAACCCCAGCTCATCCAGACCTCCAAGGAGACGGCCAAAATGATGGTGAAAATTGAGGCAGAGACCAGAGAAGCTGACGCCAAGAAACTTCTGGTGCAGGCAGATGAGAAAGAGGCCAACGCTGCTGCCGCCGTGGCCCAAGGAATCAAGGTATAGGGAGGGGGTGGAGAGACAGCACAGCGGGTGAGGCACTGACCCTACTCATCACCGACCCAGGTTCGATTCCCGCCACTGCGTACGGTCCCCTGAGCACCCCAGCACTGATCCCTGAGCGCAGAACTCCGAGTAAGCTCGAAGCACGGCCAGACATGGCCCAGAACCAAACAAGCAAGAGGAATCAGGGTATAACTAGGAAAGACCAGAGTTTTCTGGATTTCTCTGTGACTGCCTTAGAGCCCAGCAGGCCTGCAGAACGTGCCTGGCCATGCCTGTCTTGCTGATGGGAAAGAGGAGTCATTCCCCATAGCGCCACACGCCCCGTGCGTGAAGAGTCCAGCCTCTCTGGGACTGGGGTGCAACTCAGTGGTCGAACACTTGCCTTGCAGGCGTGAGACTTTGGATCCATCTCCAGCACCCCCCAAAATTTTAAATCTTTCTAAGAATCTGGCTGTCTGCAGGACACTTGATGTATTGCTTTGCAAATATTTTCCCATTTCATGTAGAGCCCAGGCCTTAACTTGGTTTTTCCCCCCTCTTTCATTCTGGCCACGTGGACCTCCTTCCTGTTCCTCAAGAAAGATGAGGCACCCTCCCATGGGCCCCTCGCATTGACTGTTCCCTCCGTCTAAAAGGCTCAGCTTTCGTGTACATTCACGGGATTATCTCCTTTGCCTTCAATCCGTCACATTTCTTCTCAAATGTGCTTGGCACATAGTAGACAGAGAATATTTGTGAAAGAATGTTGAAACTAGAGGACCCCTTGTGTGTATGTGTGTGTGTGTGTATGTGTGTGTGTGTGTGTGTGTGTGTGTGTGTGTGTGTGTGTGTTCTGGTACTTGGGTCACACCCAGTGATGCTCAAGACTTACCCCTGACTGCTCTCAGGCAGACTCCTGATGCGGAGCTGGACCACATGGGGTGCAGGGGATCAAACCTGGGTCAGCGCGCACGGCAAGGCAAGGACCTCAGCTTTTAACTAGCACTCCTAGAGGGCCTCATTTGACGGCGGGGAGGATTGGAAAGGGTTTCCCCTCCATTTCGATAGGGAAAACTCTGATGAACCTTCCTTGGACGTTATGGGTTTCCCCCAGCACTTTCAAGTATACAGTTCTGTTTGCGTATGACTTTGGGTTTAAGGATGACTGGTTTATGTTTGAAAGTCAGTGCCACCGAGATTCAGTGATGAGGGGCCAGAGCGATAGCACAGCAGGTAGGGCATTTGCCTTGCACGCGGTCAATCTGGGTTCGATCCCCGGCATCCCATATGGTCCCCCAAAACACCGCCAGGAGTAATTCCTAAGTGCAAAGCCAGGAGTAACCCCTGAGCATCGCTGGGTGTGACCCAAAAAGAAAAAAGCAAAAGAGATTTATGATGAAATTGCATGAAGAGCTTCAGTGATGAAGAGCTTCACAGTCGGTGGGATTCGAATCCGATTAGCCTCAGATACTTGCTCTGTGCTCCCACATAAGAGTTAAAATTTGCAAAAAAATATAAAAAAAGATTCTTCAAGTGAAATCTTGAAAAAGTAGTAGTGTCTATATGAGGCTTGTTGAGTAGAGTAGTTCACGAGGCATGTTTTCCGCAAAGGACATCCCTTTCAAACTGGCTTTTCTCCAATGAGTCCTGAGGCTCAGAGATCCCCTGGAATGTGATACCTGGCCTCTGAGCCATACAGTGAGTGGCCGGGGCAAGAGAGACCATTTCACTCCGAACCCTAGCAGCACAGGCAGGAGGCTAGTGAAGTCATCAAATACAGACACCACCGGGTATGCCATATAATGGAGAAGAACTTTGTCATCCTATCACAAGATGATAATAATAGCTACAATTTATCAACATTGTGATGCTTTCCTTGGCATTCCTTCATTTACAAAATAAAAAATTATTTCAGGGGCTGGAGCGACAGTACAGCTGGTAGGGCATTTGCCTTGAATGCAGCTGACCCAGGTTTGATCCTCAGCATCTGATGGTCCCCTGAGCACCACCAGGAGTAATTCCCGAGTGCAGAGCCAGGAGTAAGCCCTGAGCATCCCTGTGACCCAGAAAGCAAGAAAAAGGAAAAAATTAAAAATTGCTTCATTAAAAAATATTCTTTGAGGGACTGGTGAGATAGTATAGTGGGTAAGGCACTTGCCTTGCACACAACCAATCTGGGTTCAATCTCGAGCATTCCGTATGGGCCCCGGAGCCCCACCAGAGGTGATTCTAAGTGCAGAGCCAGGAATAATCCCTGAACATCACTGGGTGTGCCCCCCTCAAAAAAAATTCCTTGAGCAAGTGTTGTGTGCTGACCACTTTTAGACTGTAGCAGAGTAAGAGTGAACAGGACAGACTAAATTGTTCTATTTTGAAGAGTAAGTTCTCCTCTACCCAATTTACATGAGCTTTTTATCAACCTGCCAGTGCTGCAATGCAAATGGTCGTTCCAGGTTACAGACGAGGAAATCATGGAATCAGAACTTTACTGGCCTAAGTTTTACGGTGAAGTTACTATGAAATTAAATTAAGATTCAAACCCAGAGCTCTGAACAGATTCCAAAACTCTTTCATCGTAAAACTGTTACTCCAGAAGTTGCAAACTAGGGGGCTGGAGCAGTAGCACATCGGGAAGGACATTTGCCTTGCACGAAGCCAACCTGGGGTCGATCCCTGGCATCCCATGTGGTCCCCCAAGCACTGCCAGGAGTAATTCCTGAGTGCAGAGCCAGGAGTAACCCCTGAGCATTGCTGGGTGTGACCCAAAAAACCAAAAACAAAACAAAAAGAAAGAAGCTACAAAATAGAAACAAGGAAGCTCAACTCCCCTGTGACATATACAGTAGGTGTTTGGTTTTTTTTAATCTAAAATACTTAACAAATTTTTAAAAAATCAAAAGATTTCAAAAAAAAATATTTTTCCATGAACAAAATCAGGTAGTCTGGCAGCACTGTGCCTACTTTCCTGGGATGCATCCAATCAGCTTCACTGAGCAGAAGAAAATCTGATGAACTGCTTCTTGGGTCCCAGCCCCCGCCCCAATTCTCAAACCTGGAGACACACTGGCTTGCATCTCCCCGCTGGCTCCCAGACTATGAGACGCATTGTATAATGAGACATTTTGTTGCTCCATATTTCCTATGTCCCTTCTTGGGTTTTAGCGGGGGAGGGCGATTATTGTTTTTGGCTTTTTGGATCACATCTGGCGATGCTCAGGGGTTACTCCTGTCTCTGCACTCAGGAATTACTCCTGGAGGTGCTCAGGGGACCATATGGGATGTCGGAGATCCAACCCGGGTCAGCTGTGTGCAAGGCAAATGCCCTACCCGCTGTACTATTGCTCCAGCCCTGCTGTGTTCCTTATTTTTTCTTTTAATTTTTTATTAGTGAATCACCGTAAGGTACAGGTACAAACTTATGAACTCTCGTGTTTGCATTTCAGTCATACAGTGATCTTTTTGTTGTTGTTGTTTTGGGTTTTTTTACATTTATTTATTTATTTTTTAAAATTTTTTAAAAATTTTATTGACTCACTGTGAGATAGTTACAAGCTTTCATGTTTGGGTTACAATTACATGATGATCAAGCTCCCATCCCTCCACCAGTGCACATTCCCCACCACCAATATCCCCGGTATACCCCTTCTTTTTCACCCTCCCCCTGCCTCCATGGCAGACAATATTCCCCATACTCTCTTTCTACTTTTGGGCATTATGGCTTGCAACGTACAGTGATTGTTTACCTATTCCTCCACTAGTGCCCATTCTACTCCACCAATGATTCCAGTATCCCTCCCACCACCCCCACCCCCTCCCTACCACCCCACCCTGCCTCTGCGGCAGGGCATTCCCTTTTGTTCTCTCTCCTTTTGGATGTTGTGGTTTGCAATAGAGGTATTGAGTGGCCACTGTGTTTGGTCTATAGTCTACTTTCGGCATGCGTCTTTCAACCCAAATGTGTCCTCCCAATGTCCCTTATTTTTTTAACTGCAGTTTTCTTCTCTCAAAAAAAAAAAAAAACCATTAGGTTGTCAGCTTGACATCAGAATGTAATGGTTTGTCTTAGCTCTTTACCCAAGAAAAGTATTAAGGGGTTAAGACACATCTTCTGCATGTGATCAGCCTGGGTTTGATCCCTGGTACCACCTGTGGTTCTTTGAGTGCCACGAGGAGTGATCCCTGAGCAAAAAGCCATGAACAAGTCCTGAGCACACCTGGACATATCCCCATAACCCAATTTAAAAAGTGGTTCTTCACCCCATACCGAGGGGCCTGGCTATTTGATATACAGGACTATCTCTCTCCATGTGTGGGTGCCGTCATACCCAGGCAGGGTTCCTTTCTGCAATTTTAGGGGAAATCAGTGCAAGAGCAGGAAGGAGACATGAGCTGTGACGTGAGATCTGCAAGGAGGTGACAACACCACACCCCTTTGTGGGCAATAAACTGTCACTTTGGTTTCAGGTGAGACAGGAGGGGGGAGAAATCCAGCATCTGTGCGGGCTTCCAGTTTCCTGGTGCGTCCATGTGGAACAATCTCTCCCGGAACCTCTCAGCACCTGTCCTTCTTCAGACTGAAATTGCTAATTTTTTTTTTTTTATCTCCAGCCCTCACACAGCATCATAACTCATGCAGTGTCGAGGGCTCAATAGTTGAAACAAAATTCATGCTGGGAGGAGATTGAGACTCAGAGATTCAGGCCTCAGGACTCACTTCACAGTACAGCGCTTTGCTTGAATCAGTTGACTCTTTAAAGGTTAATAAATCATTTCTTCCCCCCCCCAATCAGGATAAATAAATGGGGCCAGAATTACTGTAATTAGCTTTTGTCAGCATGTGCCCGTGCTTCATACCTCTCCAACAGCTCTGCTAAACCACAGGGGTCATTTTTAATCATATTGCTTTTTATCACGAAGGCAAATAACTTAGCAGTAATAACTCATGTGAAAGAGCTTTGAAGTCAGCTCTCGGGCTGGGAGGTGGCTCGGGGCTGGGGCACCTGCTCTGGACGCGGGAGCCTGGCTTCCATCCCCGGCACCGCAGGGTCGCCCAAGCATTTAATAAGAAGCTCCTGAGAGTTGCATGTGGGCCAAAGACAAAGAAACAAAAGAGAAAAATTCAATTTAATCTGTGTCTTGATTTTCCCAATTTCCTTTTCTTGTTTCTGTCTACTGAGAACGTTGTTTCTGTTACTGAAATCTTTTTCTTTTTGTTTTTGCTTTGGGGGCCACGCTTGGTTGTGCTCGGGGCTTACACTGGCTCTACGCTCAGGAGCATCTTGGCAGGACTCAGAGGACTATCTAAGATGCAGGGATCAAACAGGGCCAGCCTTGTGCCAGGCAAGCGCCCTACCCATTGTACTATCTCTCCGGCCCGTTACCGGGATCTCAATTGCAATGTGCATCGTGTGTTTTTACTTCCTTAACTTCTCACGACAAAGGACTTTCCTAACCCCCAGAGTCATTTTCATGAGCATTTTACGTAGGTGCTTCCACTGTCTCATAGCCAGTCTGTTCCCTCGTGGCTTTTCAAGTATTTCAAGAGCATAAACCAGAGTTTCTCTGTCAAGTTGCATGTCAGACTCACCTCTGGGGTTTTCAACATGCAGACGCCGTGGACATATAGAGGAATTAAGGTCCAGCACCTCGTGGTCCCCAGCACTACCAGGAGTACAGAGCCAGGAGTCGTTTCTCAGCAGGGCCTCAAACCCAAACAATCCAAGAGAATGCAGCTACAGGGCTAGAGAGATAGGACATGGATAAGGCGCTCTCCTTGCACCTGACCTGGGCACACATCTCCCCCGGCTTTCATCCCTGGCACTGCCTCTGGTCTCCCAAGCCCCACTAGGAGTGATCCCTGAGTACAGAGCCAGGAGGGTCTGTACAGCATCTTGGGTGTGGCCCCAAACACCAAATAAATAAATAAAGTGTCGTGACTCCACCCAGACGGAATGAATCAGAGTCTCTGGGTGTGGGGCTGACCTTGAAGGTGCCCGAGACATAGCCCCGTGACTGCGCCCCGGAGCCAGGGCTGGGGGCTCGGGAGTCACTGGGACAGGTTATGCTACAGTCAGGGCTCGTGTGAGTCACTGGACAAACAGGCTCAAAGGAACCCAGGAAAGAGGACAGAGGTAGCAGGCCTGGGAGGCGGGAAGCGTGTGGGGGCGCTCGATGTTGGGGTGGTTCTAGCAAAGACAGCTGTTGAGAAGATGAAGCCCAGGCACCAGGGGCTGGTCTGGGAGAACCCGGAGCTGTGGGGGGAGCTGACATTTTGCGCTGCCACCAAACTCTGAGGTGGCTGTGACCTACGTCAGGAGCCAGTTTCACTTCTTCCTCCCTTTGCCTCACACTCTGGCACGGATCCAAGGCTGCAGGCTGGGTGCACCGCGTCCTCCTGGGCGGAGCTGTTCGTCCCGTCTGAAGCAGGACCCTCCATTCTCATGTCGGGGACAGTTTGATAGGACGTGGCTCTTTTGGTTTGGTGTGGGGGGGTCTGGGGAGCACAGTCAGCAGTTTTCAGGGTTTATTCCTGGCCCCGCACTCAGAAATTAGGCCTGGTGGGCTTGGGGGACCGTATAGGACGCCGGCATCCAACTCGGGTCGGCCAGGTGCAAGGCGCACACCCTCCCTGGTGCTTTGCTCTGGGCCACGTGCTTCATTTACGGGGGCAGGATGGCTGTGGTACAGTGAAGCAAAGACAACGTTGCTAGAAGGTGTTTGGGGGGCTTGGATTTATTGCTTCCGTTTGGTGTGGGGCCATGCCCACTGGTGCTCAGACTACTCCCACCTCAGTGCTCAGGGATCTCCCCCCCAGTAGGCTCCGGAAACCATGCTCTCTGGATCTGAGCCGGCTTCCCACATACTCACCAGGGCTCTGTGCCTTCTCCTTGGCCCAGCATTACTAGGCATCTCTCCCAGAGCGAAATAACTGAAATAACCTGTGAAAGCAACATAACTGAAGCAAACCATGAACGCATGCGCGTGTGTATGTAACCCCCACACAGACTCAGGGGGAGAAGCAGGCAAAAACCACCTTTATTTTGTTTGGCAATCACAATACAGCCACAGGATCTAGGTGGCGACCGATGCTGGTTTGCCTGACCTGATGTTCCCTGGGGAAATTCTCCATCAGTCACGGCTGCGTCATTCTCCGGGCTGGGCGACCAGCAACACCAGTGAGTCGTGAACCCGGGGCCTGTGGCTGAAACTGGGGCCTACCAGTTTCGTGACGTTGGCCAATTCCCTTTGCCTCCTCAGGCCTTATTTTCTTTTTTCTTATGTTCAGGAAGGAAGAGACTTGGTGATTGCAGGTTTCTGATTGTGTTAAGCTTTATTTTAAAAATTTTTTGAAAGGCTCCCACGAGATCACCATTTTACACAGGGGGTAAGAAGATGCTTGTCTTGCAAGTGGAGGATCCTCAGTACTGTATATGGCACCCGCACACACACACCCTCCAGCACTGATAAGAATAAGCCCCGAGGGGGCTGGAGCAATAGCACAGCGAGTAGGGCATTTGCCTTGCATGCGGCCGACCCGAGTTCGAATCCCAGCATCCCATATGGTCCCCTGAGCACCGCCAGAGGTAATTCCTGAGTGAAGAGCCAGGAGTAACCCCTGTGCATCGCCAGGTGTGACCCAAAAAGCAAAAAAAAAAAAAAAAAAAAAAAGAATAAGCCCCGAGCACAGCCTGTGTGAGCATCCCCCAAAGCAACGCCAAAAGAGACTAAGGGATCAGAACAGTACAGGAGGTCAGGCACTTGCCTGTGACATGGTCCGGTGTGATCCCTGACACAGCACTTGACCCCCCAAGCAATCCCAAGAGGCACTCTTGACCACAGGGCCAGAAATAGCCTCTCAGGACTGTGGGGTGTGGCCCCCAAACAAATAAAACAACAACCAAAATGTTTGAGCAGGCAGGGGACTAACTCCTGCGGGAGAAGAGCCTCGAGTGCACTAGACCCCGGGCGAGACCCACAGCATCGTTCTGGCTCTCTTAGCCCCGCTCTGTCCCTCTTGAATTACTGCCCCGTGGGCCTTGGCAATGCCAGTTCCAGGCTGCACCACAGCACCAGACCCACACACCGGACCCTCCGGCCCACACGGCCAGGTTCAGTATGGCTGGGAGTGATCCCAGGTCCCCTAGACCGTGCTTGGTGGAGATACAGGAGAAGCGGAGGAGCAGCGCACCAGGCCGAGTACATGTTTTGCATGCAGAAGGCCTGGGTTTGATGCTCGGCCCCACAGGGTCCACTGTGCACTGCCAGGAATGCTCCCCAAGCACAGAGCAGGGAGCAGCCCCCAGAACTTCTGGGTTTATAGGGCTGGAGAAATGGTATGAGAATTAAGGTGCTTAAAGTAGAGGGCTGGAGCAATAGCACAGCAGGTAGGGTGTTTGCCTTGCACCTGGCCGACCTGGGTTAGATTCCTCTGCCCCTTTCGGTGAGCCCGACAAGCCATCGAGAATATCTCGCCCACATGGCAGAGCCTGGCAAGCTCCCCGTGGCGTATTCGATATGCCAAAAACAGTAACAAGTCTCACCATGGAGACGGTACTGGTGCCCGATCGAGCAAATCGATGAGCAACAGGATGACAGTGATACAGTGATACAGTGAAAGTGGAGAGACCCTGTGCATCGCCAGGTGTGACCCAAAAAGGCAAAAAAAAAAAAAGTGGAGAGAGAGTATTATGCAAATTATCTGCCACACAGTCAGGGGAAGGGGTGGATTGGGGGGTACTGGGGATTTTGGTGGTGGAAATGAGCACTGGTGAAGGAATGGGTGTTTGATGATTGTATAATCAAAGCATAAACATGAAAGCTTTTTAACTGCATCTCACAGTGAATCAATAAAAAGGGGGGTAAAGAGAGGATTAGGGTGCTTGTCTCACCTCAACTGGCCCCAGTTTAGTCCCTTGGTACCACATACATGGTCCTCCAGGTATAGCTGGAGTGACCCTTGAGCACAGAGCTGAAAGAGGCCCTGAGCACAGGCAGGTGTGACCTCAGCGCCCCAAATAAAGGTACAACTAACACGCCATTTAAAGTTCCCTATTTTGACTTAATGGCTCCAAGGCGAAATACAACCATTTTCACACTCCTCTATGGAAATTTTTTAGGATCATTTTTAGTGGATAATTCATAACAAGCAATACAAAGCAAATTATTTAGGTCCTGCTTTTTGGGTAGGCTTTGGGGGGTCAGGGTAGAAAAGTTTGAAATATGGTGGTGGGAAGGTATCATGGTGGTGGGATTGGTGCTGGAATACTGAATGTGATCAATTTTTTTTTTTGCGTTTTGGGTCACACCGAGCAATGCACAGGGGTTACTCCTGGCTGGTGCACTCAAGAATTACTCCTGGCAGTGCTAAGGGGACCATATGGGATGCTGGGAATCACACTTGGGTCAGCCACGTGCAAGGCAAACGCCCTACCCGCTGTGCTATTGCTTGAGCCCCTGAATGTGATCAATTATTGAAAACAACTTTATAAAAAGAAAATAAAATTTAAAAGTAAATAAAGTTCCCTATTTTGAACGATGCTATTCGAGGTTTACAATCGAGTGGCACAAAGTTGCCAGATCATCACCATTATCTGATTCTAGAATATGTTCGTCACTGCAGAGGAACCCGTCACAGTCATTCCCTGTTCTCCCCTCTCCCCGGCTCTCGGCGACCAACTTTCTACCTCTTTGGCTTCTGCTTTTCTGTAGATCTCATGCAAAGAGACTGGCATCGCAGGGGGCACTTGGGGTCTAGATTCTTTGATATAGGACATGACGTTTCAACATTTACTCATGCTAGTACTTCACTTAGTAGCACTGTAACACTCTTGTCCTATTGTTCATTGATTTGCTTGAGCAGGCACCAGTAATGTCTCCATTATGAGATTTGTTGTTACTGTTTTTGGCATATCAAATACGCTATGGGTAGCTTGCCAGGCTCTGCCGTGCAGGTGGGATACTCTCGGTACCTTGCTGGGCTTTCCGAGAGGGACGAAGGAATCGAACCCGGGTTGGCCGAGTCCCAGGCAAACACCCTACCTGCTGTGCTATCACTACAATCCTCATTCAATTTGGTAATTTGGTGAGCTAATATCCCACTTTATCAGTTTCATTCTTTTTTTTTTAATTTTTGGGGTCACCCCCCGGCAATGCTCAGGGATTACTCCTGGCTTTGCACTCATGAATTAATCCTGGCAGTGCTCAGGGGTCCATGTGGGATGCCAGGAATCGAACCTGGGTTGCCCACGTGCAAGCCAAACACCTTCCCCGCTGTGCTATCACTTCAGCCCCAGTATCAGTTTCATTCTTAAATGAACAATGGTCAGGTCTGGTTCAACAGTACAGCAGGTAAAGTGCTGACAAGGTAAAGTGCTTGTCTTGCAGTACAACCAACCGGGTTTGATCCCTGCCATCAGGAGAGATACAAGAGCACTGTGCTGGGAGTAAACCCCGAATTCACATGACTGTCCCCTGCCCCCCAAAATGGACAAAATAGACACTGTCTGCTTTTCCAGTTCCTATCCCCAGTGCCCTGTCTCCATTCCGACAGCTTAACCCTTTCCTTCAACTTTCATCTGTGCCCAGGCTGGACCCTCTCTCCGACACGGGTACCCTCCCCCATCTCTGATCTACCAAACACTCCAGTCTCATCAGTTCCACCCCTGCTGTCTTATTTTGCCCCTAAACATGCTCTAACCCCCTTCCATTCGTCACATGCTAATCTTCATCCTTGACTAAGTACCTCAGCCCATCCTTAATGTGTGAGTGGCCACTGCATGGTATCTCTAGAGAATGTGTAGGCGCTACCTATTCCATTGTAAATTCCAAAATACAGTAGCATAGACTTGCTTTATAAGTTTTATTAATGACAGGTGAGATGTTATTCCCATAATGAGATTCAAGTATAAAATCAAATTTAATGCGTATACTTTAGACTCCAGAGCTGAGCACTTTTACATGTAAATGAGAATAGACGTTATTATATTATATCAAACAGTTCTAATTTTCTTATGTCAAAATCCTATAGTAATTGCCATCTGGGTCTTTACTGATTTATTTTCTGATTATCTATTTGCCATTTCTTAAAGTAGTGTTGGAAAAAGCAATAGAAAGTAAAGTTGTTGGGACTGGAGCAATAGCACAGCGGGGAGGGCGTTTGCCTTGCATGCGGCCAACCCGGGTTCGATTCCCAGCATCCCATAGGGCCCCCGGAGCACCTCCAGGAATAATTCCTGAGTGCAGAGCCAGGAGTAACCCCTGTGCATTGCCAGGTGTGACCCAAAAAGCAAAAAAAAAAAAAAAAGAGTAAATTTGTTTTGTGTTTAAGGGGGCAGGTTGGGATTGGAAGGAAACTGGAGATGTTGGTGGAGGGAAGGTCACTGGTGGTGTTGAAACACTTAAATGCTTGAAACAGCTGTATCATGAATAACTTTGTGAATCGCGGTGTTTTTGATAAAAATTAAATTAAAAAAAAAAGCCTGCTCAGGAGCCCCAGGAAGCCGGAGATACCCCGGGCGGGGCGGGGGGGGGGCGAAGCATTGCCCCCCAACTCCTCCTCCCAGCTGCTGACCTTCAGTCAGCGCGGTGGGCGGGCAGCATCTGTTAGCTGGGTGGGCGGGAAGCCCCTCTTCGGGCCCCTGACGGGGGCGGAGCTTTGCTCCACTCCCCAATGTCTGGGCCGGGGCCGCTGATCCCGCCTGTCCCTGTGCCACCCGCAGAATGAGTGTGAGGGCGACCTGGCCGAGGCCATGCCCGCGCTGGAGGCTGCGCTGGCCGCGCTGGACACCCTGAACCCCGCTGACATCTCGCTGGTGAAGTCGATGCAGAACCCCCCAGGCCCCGTGAAGCTGGTCATGGAGAGCATCTGTGTCATGAAAGGGCTGAAGCCAGAGAGGAAGCCGGACCCCAGCGGCACTGGTAACCCCCTGGCCCCCACCCCAGCCCCGCCCGCTGCGGACTTCAGGGAAGAGGCGGCTCTTCACTGGCACCTCCCCTGTCCCCCCATCGCTCAGTATATCTCAGACAGAAGGGAGCACAGGGTGCATTTCCGTACCATCCCTTCTCCTCCCCTCAGTCAGAAGAGCAGAGGGACCAGAGTGTAGCCAAGACCTCGGCCTGCAAACCCCTACAGAACCAAGGTCACAGTGACCGAAAGACTGAGGGAGCAAATAGACCCAGACGGGTGCCGGTGACATGAAAGAGAGACAGCTAGAGACAGAAAAAGTCTAAGAAACACTTTCACACACACACACACACACACACACACACACACACGCACGCACGCACGCACGCACACATACACACACACAAAGGGATAATGGTAAGATGGAGAGAAGGAGAATCGGAAGAAACCAGGTTGGAAAAAGAACAAGAAAGCAGAGAAAGAAAAGACACAGCAGGGGGACGAGAGAGCAGCGAGAGACAGACAGACAGGGACAGAGACAGAGAGACAGAGACAGGAACAGAGACAGAAAAAGAGAGACAGGGTCACACCTGGCGATGCACAGGGGTTGCTCCTGGCTCTGCACTTAGGAATCACCCCTGGCGGTGCTCAGGGGACCATATGGGATGATGGGAATCGAACCCGGGTCAGCCGCATGCAAGGCAAACACCCTACCCGCTGTGCTATCACTCCAGCCCTATATATATACATGTATATCTATATGTATATATATAAATTATATAAAAAGAAAGATCTTTTTTGGATTGTATATATACATGAATATATATATGTGTGTATATATATATTTTAATTATGTAAAAAGAAAGATCTGTTTTGGACTGAAGTCTAGGGTCAAGACAAAGAGATAATGGGGCTGAGGATGTTGAGACACCCAGACTCTCAGTGAGGAGTTTCAACTGCTAGGTTGTTTTGTTTTTTTTTCCCATTTTTGGGTCACATCCAGCTATGCTTAGGGGTTACTCCTGCCTCTGCACTCAGGAATTACTCCTGTCTTTGCTTGGGGGACTATATGGAATGCCGGGGATTGAACTCGGATCAGCCTCCTGCAAGGCAAACGCCCTGCCCACTGTACCATCGCTCCAGCCCCTCGACTTCTAGTTTTGAATAATTAATTTGCAGTGTGTTGTTGGGGAGGTGTCATGTTGGACCATACCTGACAGTGCTCCGTTCCCAGTCAGAAGTGACTGCTGGCATGCTCAGGGGGGTCCATAGACCATGCCGGGGAGCAAACCAGGGCTGGAGTGGCTTCAAGCAAGGTAAGCTCTTGCCTCCTGCACTCTCTCTCTCTCTGACCCCAGTTAGAGAGCTAAAACAGTTCATAGGAAGCTTGAGACGATGGTGCAGAGATGTCTTGTACACTCCCTGAGTCCCGCAAGACCAAGCCCCCTTCCCCACCCCCATGACTGATGCTTGCTACCTGAATGGCCCATTTCTTTGTTGTTTCATTTCTCTTTTCTTTTCCCTGTGTCACGGTTGTTGCATGACCCCGAATCGCACACTTTTTGCTCTAGTGCTCACACACACACACGCCTAGTCGTGGTATGCCAGAGCCTGCACCCTCCGTGGCAGCAGAAAGGCCCCCAGAGGGCAGCCGCACCAGGGCTGTACTTGACAGTCCAGGGGGGCGGTGCCCCCGATCTCACTCCGGCCTCATACCCGTAAGGCAAGTGCTTCACCACCAGGCCACATCCTGGGACTTAGAATGGCACATTTGTCACCATTGATCCTACAATAACTTGCCATCTTCACCCCGAGTCTCTAATTTGCATCCGTGCTCTCAACTTGATGTTGAACATCAAGTGTAGATAAGTATAAGACATATCTCCATCATGCAGGCTATTTTCTCTGGCCTCAGATTCCTCTGGAATAACTTTGATGGCCACCCGAATTCCCAAGTATAAAGAATAACCACAGCGGTGCTTTGGATTTCAGTTAGAATATCTCAGTAATACAAAATTTTCCCCCTCCTGTCTCTTCTTCCAAACAGGTAAAATGATTGAAGATTATTGGGGAGTATCCAAAAAGGTTCTTGGGGATCTGAAATTCTTGGAGAGTCTTAAGACGTATGACAAAGACAACATCCCCCCACTGATCATGAAACGCATCCGGGAAAGGTTTATCGATCACCCCGAGTTCCAGCCGAACGTCATTAAAAATGTGTCCTCGGCCTGCGAGGGCCTGTGCAAGTGGGTGCGGGCCATGGAGGTCTACGACCGAGTGGCCAAAGTGGTGGCTCCCAAGCGAGAGAGGCTGAGAGAGGCGGAGGGGAAGCTGGACGTCCAGATGCAGAAGCTGAGCCTCAAGCGAGCCGAGCTGAAGCTGGTGGAAGACCGCCTGCAGGCCCTGAACAACGAGTTTGAAGGGATGAACGTCAAGAAGAAGAACTTGGAGGAGAACATTGACATGTGCTCTCAGAAGATAGACAGGGCAGAGAAGCTCATCAGTGGTCTCGGGGGTGAGAAGGAGAGATGGACGGAAGCCGCCCGGCAGCTGGGGACCCTCTACGTTAATCTGACAGGAGATGTGCTCTTGTCCTCGGGGACTGTGGCTTACCTGGGGGCCTTTACAGTAGATTATAGGAGCCAGTGCCAACAGCAGTGGTTGGAACAGTGTAAGGAGAAGGTCATCCCCGGCTCCAGCGACTTCAGCCTCAGCCACACGTTAGGAGACCCCGTTAAAATCCGGGCCTGGCAGATTGCTGGGCTGCCCATCGACTCCTTCTCCATCGACAATGGCATCATTGTGACCAATTCCAGGCGCTGGGCCTTAATGATTGACCCTCAAGGCCAGGCCAATAAGTGGATCAAGAACATGGAGAAAACGAATAAGCTGTCGGTGATCAAGTTCTCCGACTCCAACTACGTGAGAGTGTTGGAAAACGCTCTGCAGCTCGGCACCCCCGTCTTGATAGAAAATGTTGGCGAGGAACTGGACGCCTTTATCGAGCCCATCCTGCTCAAGTCCACGTTCAAGCAGCAGGGAGTCGAGTACATGAGACTGGGGGAGAACATCGTCGAGTACAACCGGGAGTTCAAGCTCTACATCACGACCCGGCTGAGGAACCCCCATTACCTCCCCGAAGTCGCGGTGAAAGTCTGCCTCCTCAACTTCATGATCACCCCCTTGGGCCTCCAAGATCAACTGCTCGGCATCGTGGCCGCCAAGGAGAAGCCAGAGCTGGAGGAGAAGAAGAACAAGTTGATCGTGGAAAGCGCTAGGAACAAGCAACAGCTGAAGGAAATCGAAGATAAGATCTTGGCCGTGCTGTCCTTGTCGGAGGGGAACATCCTGGAGGACGAGACGGCCATCAAAGTCCTGTCCTCCTCCAAATTGCTCTCTGAAGAAATCTCCGAGAAGCAGAAGGTTGCTTCGCTAACGGAAACCATGATAGACGAAACGCGGATGGGCTACAAGCCAGTGGCCACCCACTCCTCCACCATCTTCTTCTGTATCTCTGACCTGGCCAACATCGAGCCCATGTACCAGTACTCCCTGATGTGGTTCATAAACCTCTACGTGCAGTCCCTGGCCAATAGCGAGAAGAGTGACGAGCTGGAGCAGCGCATCGAGTACATTATCGATCACTTCACCCTCAGCATCTACAACAACGTCTGTCGCTCTCTGTTTGAGAAGGACAAGCTGCTTTTCTCCCTCCTCCTTACCGTTGGGATCTTGAAAGAGAAAAACATGGTGAACGAGGAAATCTGGTACTTCCTGTTAACGGGCGGCGTCGCCCTGGACAACCCCTACGCCAACCCGGCTCCCGAGTGGCTGTCTGAGAAGTCGTGGGGGGAGATCGTGCGTGCTTCTGCGTTGCCCCAGCTCAGGGGACTCATGGAGCACTTAGAAAACCATACCAACGAGTGGAAGCTCATCTACGACTCAGCCTCGCCCCACGAGGAGACTCTCCCTGGAAATTGGAAGTTTGTTCAGGGGTTGGAGAAGATAGCGATCCTCCGCTGTCTGCGGCCCGACAAGGTTGTTCCGGCCGTTCGGGAATTCATTGCTGTCAACATGGGCAGCACGTACATCGAAGCCCCGACGTTTGATCTCCAGGGCTCCTACAACGACTCCAACTGTTGTGCACCACTGATCTTTGTGTTGTCTCCCGGGGCAGACCCGATGGCAGGTGAGGGCAGAGAACTGGGGGAAACCCCACGTCGTGCAGAGGGATGACATTGGCATGCCTCTTCCGGCAATCTCAAACTCAGATGGCTTGGAAGGCAAGCGTTTAACTGGGAGCTGAGGTAACTGTAAAGGTCTCTTCCTGCCATTATGTCTCCCATGGAGTGTGCCCACCGGTCACATGAGTCTAGGATGGTTAGGACGGTTAGATTACTTGATTTTCCAAAAGAAGGTGAGAATCACCCCTTTCTTTTATTTTGTTTTGTGGTTTGGGTTTTGGTTTTGTTTGCGTGAGGGCCACACCCAGTGATGCTTAGAGCTGACTCCTTGATCTGCGCTCAGGGAATCACTCCTGGCAGGTCAGGGGCCCATATAGGGGACGCCAGGGATTGAACCCAGGTTGACTGTGAGCAAGGTAAGCACCCTACCCACTTTGCTATGGCTCTGTCCCCAGAAATCTCCGTTTAAAAAATTGTGATAATGTCTTCAAATATTTTCCCTAAAAATCTTGTTAGGGCTTATCTACAGCTTGCTTTAGCCTGCTCGTTGCTAATTTATCACCTTTATATTATTTTCTGAACTGCTTCTCAGTCAGACTTTTATCTCTTGTCTTTTAATTTTTTAGCTAAAAAAACCCTGGGATAAATAAAGCATGTAGTAAAGGAGGAAAAATATGAACGGTGCAATAAGGTATTGAACCACGGCTCAAGGGCCAGAGAGACAGTACAGTGAGGGAGGTACTTGACTTGATGGCACCCCATGTGGTTCCTTAAGTCTGTCCCTGAGTCATCCCTGAATACAGACCTAGAAGGAAGCCTTGAACATAGTTGGGTGTGTCACAAAAACAAACCAAATACACACACACACACACACACACACAAGAAAAAAAAAGGCAAAAACACTTCAACCAGCCATTTTGCCCTCCTCAAGGGATGTTTGGCAAAGCAAGGAGACATTTTTGTCACAAGTAGGAGTTTGTTGCCAGTGTTTAGTGGGTAGAGGTCAAAGATGCTAATAAATATCCTACAATAAAGATTACCCTGCCCATAATGTCAGTAGATCAGAGAAGCCCCAATCTGAGGTGAAAAATGCATTTGCACAGGGGTAATAACTATTTTTTTTATTGAATCACCATGAGATAGTTACAAGCTTTCATGTTTGGGTTACAATCTCACAATGATCAAACACCCATCCCTCCACCAGTGCACATTCCCCACCACCAATATCCCCGGTATACCCACCCCTTTCCCACCCTCCCCCTGCCTCCATGGCAGACAATATTCCCCATACTCTCTCTCTACTTTTGGGCATTATGGCTTGCAACACAGACACTGAGAGGTCATCATGTTTGTTCCATTATCTACTTTCGGAACACATCTCCCATCCAGCCATCATTTTCTTAGTGATCTCAGGGGTAATAACTATTAATGGTTTGTTTCTTCTGGAAATGGTTGTGCAGTTGAGTGTATAAGTAATTAACAGAAATAGATTAATTTTCTGTTTTGTTGAAGGACACCTCGGCTTTAATGTTCTCTTTTTCTGAAAGTAAAAAGAGCACTAGTAATGCAAATAACATGTTCACATCCTCCTTTGATAGTCGAGAGGTTTGACAGGCACCTTGACCTCAACAATAAAAAAGCCAGATTCTACCTCTCCAAGGAAGGGACTGAAAGGAACTGGGACCCGTTCCTTCTTTCTGTACAAGGAATCAATTCATGACCCTTTCCTGGCATCCCCCCATCACCACTCCCCATTTTCTTTCTATGAAAGATTTATACAAGAGGTATCACTGTATCACTGTATCACTGTCATCCCGTTGTTCATCGATTTACATGTGCGGCCACCGGTAACGTCTCCATTTGTCCCAGCGCTGAGATTTTATCCGCCTCTCCTTGCTCGTCTTTCCCAATGATTGGAGGCTCTTTCAGGGTCAGGGGAATGAGACCTGTTATTGTTACTGCTTTGGGCATATCGAATATGCCACGGGGAGCTTTCCAGGCTCTGCCATGCGGGCAGGATACTCTCGGTAGTTTGCCAGGCTCTCCGAGAGGCATATATATATTTTTTCTCTATGATTTTATGGAAAATTGGTAGGGAGTGTCTTATGATGTGTAATATAAGAGATACTAGGGGGAAACCAGGAAGGATGAAGAGAGTAGTGGGAGGAAGTTCAGAACACAATTTAGAAATGTTGTTATGGAGAATACAACCATCACATGTTCTGTGCATTGTAGGATATTTTTCAACAGCCTTGGTCTCTATCTACTAAATACTAGTGACAACCAGTAGTGTGTGTAGGACATTCCTGCCCCCCTTTGCTAGACTGGATCAGGTTCAGCTTGGATAATGTCCCAGGAACCTTCATGGTATGGTGTGTCTCGTCATCCCTCACGTTAGGAGACACATCCTATCTGGTTGCCTTTTCTTTCCTGATCAAGGATGCTGAGTGGGCTCAGATATTATCAGCATCCTTCATGACACTTAGAAAGTTTCTATCAGGAGCTGGAGTGATAGCACAGTGGATAGGGTGTTTGCCTTGCACGCGGCCAACCCAGGTTCGAATCCCAGCATCCCATATGGTCCCCTGAGCACCACCAGGAGTGATTCCTGAGTGCAGAGCCAGGAGTAACCCCTGTGCATCGCTGGGTGTGACCCAAAAAGAAAAAAAAGTTCCTATCAGCCTGTTATTGAATGTAATGGTTATCAATATTGGCTACACCTGGAGAATGTTAGAACTGTCTGAATGTGCAGGCAACAGTTGTAATCGCTTATATTTAAATCTTTGGAGGTGAGATCAAGGCATCATGTTTGATGAAACATTTTCAAGGTCCAGTGTTGATTGTTAATCAGGATAAAAAAGATCTAATGACTTTTCAGCCAGTTAGAGTCATTCCTTTTAATTCTTTCAATTCTTCCATATCTAATGACAGAGGCACTTCTCTAAAGATTTTCCCTTTGTTAACACTTTGGTTTGCTACGAATATGGTTCACAAATGATAGAAGGAATAGATGTTTGATTCATTCTCTTTATTTTCCAGCTTTTAGAATAATGAGATGGCGTCTTAATAACCCTCAACATTGTTTTAACAATAAGATTCTCTTTTAGTTCCGTTGTGAAAGCGTGCATTTCACATCTTGGGTATCTCAAATATGACTGTATTTTTCTGCACATTATTCTGTTTGACGCTCAAATTATACAGTCTTTGGCACGTGAGAGCACCTTTGTACCTATAGCATTTTCACAAAATCCCACTAGTTTTGGACAATCTCCTGTAGTTTTGTTTTGTTTTGCTTGAGGGCCACATCCGGCAGTGCTCAGGCTTACTGTTGGCTCTGTGTTTGGGGATCACTCCTGGCGCACTCGGTGGACCACGTGGGGTGTCAGACTCAAATCCAGGTTGGCTGTGTACAAGACAGATACTCCATCCGCTATACTATCACTCTGGCCCTGACCTTACCTTGTGCTTCTACACGCATAACGCATATTTCGTCTTGTACTCTGTTTCCCCAGAGGGACCACAGTCTGAGTGCTACGGGTGTTCCAGTTCTAGAAGTCTTTCTTTTTTCCGAATCCACATACTATTTTTTGTATTTTATTGTATTTTTTGTATTTTATATTATTGTATTTTTTGTATTTTATATTATTGTATTTTTTGTATTTTATTTTATTGTATTTATTGTATTCTGAATTTTATTGTACTATGTGTTCCTTCTTTGCAGGCTTTTAAGTGTGTTCCTTTCACAGTCTTTTTTCAGGGGTCATGTTAATTTTTTTAAAGCTGCCAGAAGTGTAGATCTTCCTCAGAAGTATTCTTATTTTATATAATAATTAGCAGAAGCCAACAAGCTTCTTACAGAGTCCAGAATTTTAATATAACCCCACCTTTGGGCTGTTACTCTTAATATGGTACAAGCCAGGGGCTGGAGCAATAGCACAATGGGTAGGGCGTTTGCCTTGCACGCGGCCGACCTGGGTTCGATTCCCAGCATCCCATATGGTTCCCTGAGCACCACCAGGAGTAATTCCTGAGTGCGGAGCCAGCAGTAACCCTTGTGCATTGCCGGGTGTGACCCAAAAAGCAAATATATATAATATATAATATATATGTATATATATATTTATATATATATGGTGCAAGCCAAACCTTGTCCAAAAATCCCTTTTTTCCCATTGTCAGGCTTGCTGAAATTCGCCGATGATCTTGGCATGGGAGGTTCCAAAATACAAACCATATCTCTTGGCCAAGGTCAAGGCCCTATTGCTGCCAAAATGATCAACACTGCCATCAAAGATGGGACCTGGGTGGTACTACAGAATTGCCATCTGGCCACAAGTTGGATGCCTTCCCTAGAGAAGATCTGTGAGGAGGTGATTGTTCCTGAGAACACCAATGTCAAATTCAGGTGAGATGCTGCCCCCGACACCCCCACCCCTCGACCCAAACACACACCCACACCACCACTACCAAGGTCTCTGGGCCTTAACCTCAAACTCCAGACATGGTCCTACTGGTGGTGGGAAATTCAAAGATGTACCACATACAGTTTTTTTCCTGAAGAAGTTCTCAATCTACAGAAGACAACTTATGAAAGAAACATGCTAAGAGCATGCAATCTTTAGACACCTGGTGTTGCTCAGGGCTTACTCCTGGCTCTGCACTCAGGAATCACTCCTGGCAGTGCTTGGGGGACCATATGGGATGCCAGGAATTGAACCCAGGTAAGCAGCATGCAAGGCAAACACCCTACCCGCTGTACTATCGCTCCGACCCCCAGATATAAAATTTAAATTATTGTTTATCTAAAAATATATCCTATGT